>NC_057392.1:79864335-80097230 GCF_019320065.1 Cervus canadensis
GGGTTCATGATATCCGTGAAACATAAACACACTCACAGACATAGAGAACAGACTCGTGGTACCAAAGGGGAGTGGGGTGGGGTAAGGAAGGGTTGGGAGTTTGGGGTTAGCAGAAACAAAGTTTTACATAAGTGAAAAAAAATGTTAGTTACTCAATCATGTCTGATTTTTTTCTTTGAGACCCCATAGACTCTAGCCCACCAGGCTCCTCTGTCCATGGAATTCTCTAGGCAAGAATACTGGCGTGGGTTGCCATGCCCTTCTCCAGGGGATCTTCTGAACCCAAGGATTGAACCTAGGTCTCCTGCATTGCAGGCAGATTCTTTACCATCTGAGCCACCAGGGAGGCCTAAAAATTTTATATATAGGATAGATAAATAGCAAATATATTACAGGGAACTATATTCAATATCCTGTGATAAAGCATAATGAAAAAGGATATATATATGACTGAAACCCTTTGCTAAACTGCAGAAATTAACAAACACTGTAAATCAACTATATTTCAATTAAAAAAAATTTTTTTTTAAAAACAGTGTGGGAAAAAAAAATTTAAAAAAACAAAAAACAGTGTGGGTTTCCTTACTCCACCACCTGCCAGAAGGGTGTCCTCTGGCACACTGCCTAATAGCCCCAAGCTTCAGTCTCCTCACATGATCTATCATATCATTTTAGACATGTAAAGCACACTGTTGAGACCTAGGAAATAAAAGTTTCTATGACTCCATGATTTCCAAAGTCTCTCTCTCCTGTCTGCCCCACTCCCCACTGAGTTGCTCTCAATTTTTTCTTCTAAGTCCTTCTTCCAAGTCTTACAACATCCTTAAATCTTAAAGACTGGCAGTCTTCTTGCCTCATTTAAAAACAATTTTATAGGTGGGTTCACAGCTATAGAAGATAGTAATTCCCAGGACTCAATGATCCATTTGGGGCTAGGGTGAGATAAAAATAGATCAGACCCAACTCAGAAGGAGAAGCATATCCAGCAACAGGAGACATCTTCCCCTTCTATGGTCCTAAACTCCTCACAGCAACGTCATGGAACTGCCCACTAGTCCCCTGTCCCCAGAGGGGGAAAATGTGTAGCTCTTTGAATCACTATGAAACATAAAATATGATATTTCACAAAGCCAGTTTCTTCATTATGAAATCTAAGTCACCATTTTATTTATTTTGCAAAAGACTAGTAGTTTGTCATTGTTTTAAATGAAGTTGGAAAACCAAAAGCAAGATAATATGTGAGCGCCACCTTGTGGAGACATTTATAACTACTGCATAAGCTTGGGCCCGATCAGCTTTTATTCCCTGAACACGTGTTTAATGTGCTGACGCTGCGGAGAAGGCAATAAAGGGACAAAAACCCTTGGTCTCCTGGAACTTACTTTCTACTGGGAAAACAGAAAATAAACACAATCAGTATGTGAAATATATAACGTATTAGACGTAGTGGAGAAGAGTAAAACAAGGAAGAGCAGCAAGGTATGGGACTGCAATTTTTTTTTTTTTTTTTTTTTTTTGCTTTTTTTTTTTTTAATTTTTTTATTAGTTGGAGGCTAATTACTTCACAACATTTCAGTGGGTTTTGTCATACATTGATATGAATCAGCCATAGATTTACACTTATTCCCCATCCCGATCCTTAAAATCACATACTATCTTATTCTTGGAGAGCATAAATGCCATAGATAGCAACTTATTATGTCTAAGTTGTGCTGAGCATCCATTTCCTTGCTTCCCTTTGTGTTCCAGTTCATCATTCTTGAGATACTTACAAATGGCCAGGGCTTGCAACAGTTGCATACTTAATGGCTAAAAGAACTGAACAATTCATCTCTCTCTAAATTTGTATTTATTTGGGTCCAAAAAAAATGTATACTAGAGCTAGATTCTAGAATGCTGTTTAAAGAGATGATGAAAATGGCAATGTAAGTGATCATAGTTTACAGGATGAAATTTAAATATTCTGAAATATTGTTTACAACAGTGATAATGTATTATCTGCAACCTCAATTACAGTACTTGAATATGACATGTAGAAGTTGTGGTTCATTTCCAAACCTTATTGCTAGTTCAGCTGAGCAAAGTTTCTCCTAACTGAATTGAAATTAATTTTTTTTAATTGATCTATAAAATTTTGAGCAATGCTTTGCTAGTGTGTGAAATGAGTGCAATTATGCAGTAATCTGAACATTTTTGGCATTGCCCTTCTTTGGGATTGGAATGAAAACTGACCTTTTCCAGTACTGTGGCCACTGCTAAATATTGCAAATTTGCTAGCATGTTGAGTGCAGCACTTTAACAGCATCATCTTTTAAGATTTGAAGTATCTCAACTGGAATTCCATCACCTCCACTAGCTTTGTTCGTAGTGATGTTACCTAAGGCCCACTTGACTTCGCATTCCAGGATGTCTGACTCTAGGTGAGTGATCACACCATCATGGTTATCGGGTCATGAAGATCCTTTTCGTATAGTTGTTCTATATAAAATTTTCCAAGCCAGGCTTCAACAGTACATAAACCATGAATTTCCAGATGTTGAAGCTGGATTTAGAAAATGCAGAGGAACCAGAGATCAAATTGCCAACATCCACTGGATCATCAGAAAAGCAAGAGTTCCAGAAAAACATCTACTTCTGCTTTATCGACTACGCCAAAGCCTTTTAACTGTGTGGATCACAACAAACTGTGGAAAATTCTTAAAGATAGGGAAAGACCAGACCACCTGACCTGCCTCCTGAGAAACCTGTATGCAGGTCAGGAAGCAACATGAACCAGAACATGGAACCAGACATGGAAAAACAGACTGGTTCCAAATCAGGAAAGGAGTATGTCAAGGCTGTATATTGTCACCCTGCTTGTTTAACTTATATGCAGAGCACATCATGCAGAATGCCAGACTGGATGAAGCACAAGCTGGAATCAAGACTGCTGGGAGAAATATCAATAACCTCAGATATGCAGATGACATCACCCTTATGGCAGAAAGCAAAGAAGAACTAGAGAGCCTCCTGATGAAAGTGAAAGAGGAGAATGACATAGTTGGCTTAAAACTCAATAATCAGAAAACTAAGATCATGGCATCTGATCCCATCACTTCATGGCAAATAGATGGGGAAACAATGGAAAGAGTGACAGACTTTATTTTGGGGGGCTCCAAAATCACTGCAGATGGTGACTGCAGCCATGAAATTAAAAGACACTTGCTCCTTGGGGAAAAAACTGTGACCAACCTAGACAGCATGTTAAAAAGCAGAGACATTACTTTACCAACAAAGGTCCGTCTAGGCAAAGCTATGATTATTCCAGTAGTCATGTATGGATATGAGAGTTGGACTATAAAGAAAGCTGAGCATCAAAGAATTGATGCTTTTGAAATGTGGTGTTGGAGAAGACTCTTGAGAGTCCTTTGGACTGAAAGGAGATCCAACCTGTCAATCCTAAAGGAAATCAGTCTTGAATATTCTTTGGAAGGACTGATGCTGAAGCTGAAACTCCAACACTTTGGCCACCTGATGTGAAGAACTGACTCATTGGAAAAGACCCTGATGCTGGGAAAGATTGAAGGTGGGAGGAGAAGGTAACAACAGAGGATGAGATGGCTGGATGGCATCACCAACTCAATGGGCATGAGTTTGAGCAAGTTTTGGGAGTTGGTGATGGACAGGGAAGCCTGGCATGCTGCAGTCCATGGGATCGCAAAGAGTCGGACACAACTGAGCGACTGAACTGAACTGAACTGAATCTATAAAATGCAATGATTCAACAAGAGTGGCCTAATTTGATAAAACTGCCAATAGAACATTAACTGTGTAAATTTTAATAGTGAAAGCACATATTTTACTGAAATAAAGTTTTAAAAAATAACATCTATGAAAGAGAAAGTGTTAGTCACTCAGTCATATCTGATTCTTTGTGACCCCATGGACTGTAGCTCGCCAGGCTCCTCTGTCCATGGGATTTTCCAGGCAGGAATACTGGAGTGGATTTCCATTTCCTTCTCCAGGGGATCTTCCCAATCTAGGGATTGAACCAGGGTCTACTGCATTGCTGTCAGATGCTTTACCATCTGAGCCAGCAGAGAAGCCCAGAACATCTATAGGGTAAACATATAGTAATTCATGAGGTAAACTCTTTCTATAAGCAACCAAATAACACATTCCCATAGAACACCCAGATATACACACAATAGTAATTCAATCATCTGTGATGTTTTGCTTACTGTTGGTCAAATAAAAACCATTCATTGTTTTTTACTTTTTCAACATAAGATTATACATTAAAGTAGGAGAATAGAAAATATTTTTAATAACTTTGTTAGATTGACTCATAAAATTTAAATATTTATTACATTTGGTACAATTTTTATTTTGGCCCTGAACCCCTTGTGTTTTAGGGAAATCCATTTGGAGGTTATTGCAATAAAAAAGAAAATCAAGGTCATAAATGATGGTGCTTTGATCAGGGTAGTGGCAAAGGAGATATGAGAAGTCATCAAATTCTTGATACTTCCTGAAGAAAGCACCAAAAGGATTTCCTGACAGATTGGATTTAAGTGTGAAAGGGAAAAATCACATGACCCAAGCTTTTTGGCCTGTTCAACTTCAGAAAACTTGTCATTTTGTGAGTTACATTAGGATGTGGGAGGGCAGCTTGGGGAGACTTTCAGAAGCTTGTTTTGTCATGTTAAGCCAGAGATGCAGTTTAATTCTCAATGGTTTACTACTCCGGGGAGATCCACTCTGTTTTTTGTGCTTCTGACAGGATGGGAGACGTGGTATAGTTGAAATAAAGGGACACCACTGTGCCACTTCACTCTTGTAGCATAAAGAACCTAGAAGCCACCTCCCAAAGCCATCCCTAAGGCTAAGAGCTGGGATGCCCTGGGGAAAGCTCATAACTAACCACCAATCCTGGACCTTAACCCCAAACTCTTAACTTCAGACTTCCTATAAAATGTTTATCACAAACACACATGCAAGACACGACTGAACATCATAAAGCCTCCGTGTGAACTGCTGAGCTCTTACTGGCCCTCTTCCCAGCTGCCGTTTACATCACATCCTTTGATGTGGTTCCTCTTGCATCTTCCTCAGCTAGCTGGCTCTCAGCCTCCCCAAGTCCCTCCAACCCAAAGATGGAGATGGCATAAATTAAAAAATAAATCTGTAAGAGCTCTTTGTTTTTGTTCAGTCGCCCAGTTGTGTCCGACTGTTTGCAAACCCATGGACTGCAGCATGCCAGACCTCTGTCCATTACCGTCTCCCAAAGTTTGCCTAAGTTCATGTCCATTGCATTGGTGATGCCATCCAGCCATCTCATCCTCTGACGCCCTCTTCTCCTTCAGCCCTTGATCTTTTCCAGCATCAGGGACTTTTCCAATGAGTCAGCTGTTCACATCAAATGACCAAAATACTGGAGTTTCAACTTCAGCATCAGTCCTTCCATCGAGTACTCAGGGTTGATTTCCCTTAAGATTGGCTGGTTTGATCTCCTTGCTGTCCAAGGGACTCTCAGGAGTTTTCTCCAGCATCACAGTTCGAAGGCATTGATTCTTCAGTGCTCCATCTTCTTTACAGTCCAGCTCTCACACCTGTACGTGGCCACTGGGAAGACTATAGCCTTGACTATATGGACTTTTGTCGGCAGAGTAATGTCTCTGTTTTTCAGCACACTGTCTAGCTTTCCTTCCAAGAAGCAAATATTTTCTGGTTTCATGGCTGCAGTCACCATCTGCAGTGACTTCAGAGCCCAAGAGGAAGAGATTTGTCGCTACTTCCACCTTTTCCCCCTCTATTTGCCAAGGAGTAATGGGGCTAGATGCCATGATCTTGGGTTTTTAATATTTAGTTTTAAGCTGGCTCTTTCACTCTCCTCCTTTGCCCTCATCAAGAGGCTGTTTAGTTCCTCTTCGCTTTCTGCCATTAAAGTGGTATCATCTGCATATCTGAGGTTATTGATGTTTCTCCCACCTATCTTGATCCCAGCTTATAACTCATCCAGCCTGGTATTTCTCATGATGTGATCAGTGTATAGATTAAATAAATAGGATGACAGTCCTGTCGTACTTTCTCAATCTTGAACCAACCAGTTAGTTGTTCCATACAGTGTTCTAACTGTTGCTTCTTGACCTGCATACAGGTTTCTCAGGAAACAGGTAAGATGGTCTGTTATTCCCATCTCTTTAAAAGCTTTCCACAGTTTATTATGATCCACACAAGTCTTTGGTGTAGCTGATAAAACAGAGGTGGATGTTTTTCTGGAATTCCCTAGCTTTCTCTATGATCCACAGAATGTTGGCAATTTGATCTCTAGTTCCTCTTCCTTTTCTAAATGCAGCTTGGTTCACCTAATGCTGAATCTTAGCATGCAAGATTTTAAGCATGAGCCTTACTAGCATGGAAAATGAGTGCAGTTGTCTGATGGTTAGCACATTCTTTAGTACTACCCTTCTTGGGAATTGGGATGAGGATTGACCTTTTCCAGTCCTGTGGCCACTGCTGGGTCTTCCAGATTTGCTGACATATTGAATGCAAAACACCTTGATGCCATCATCCTTTAAGGTTTTAAATAGTTCTAATGGAATTCAATCACATCCACTACTTTATTATAAGAGCATACAGAGAGACAACACTGTAAGTTCCTGGAATCTCTTCACTATCCCAGCCTCAAATTGGAAAAGAAAATTCTAAGTACAAGTATCACTATTTTAATCACTTGAAAATTCTTACCCTCTCTCTGACAAATACAAGCAAAGCCACAATTAAAGCAATATTACAATCTAAATAGAGAAGAATTTGCTGAAGGAAGGGCAAACTCTTGAGAGTAAACTTTACCCCAGCCTGCTGGGTAATCTTTGGATGAGAAACTAATGCAGTATTTCCAAAATTGGCATCTTACAGAATGCTGTTCCATGGGATGTTGCTTGATGAATTCTGTATTCAAAATAAGTATAGGATCATTGGATAAAGCAAAGTTAAACAAATTTATTTTCTGTGGGAATGTCAGGGACTACACTCACATGCTTTATAAACCTTTAAAAGGGAGACAGAATATAACATTTTCAACATTTGTTTGACACAGAATCCATTCTTTGCAGTAGCTCATAAAAACAACTTCCAGTAATGGTTTTCCTCTGAATATAGTTTGGGAAACATTTATCAAAAATGAATTATGTTTTTCAGAGTTTATCTGGCAAAGCCAGAAAATCCGCCATCACCCAGTCCCTTATCTGACCACCAAGATTTGCAAATCTGTATAACTATATGCCTTCATTAAACCAAATTCAATTTAGAGTCAATAAATTCACTTCTTTTAAAAAAATGAGGCTGCTAAGTTATTATATATTCACAGTATTAAATAGTCACATTGCAAATGAATTCCCAATACTCACCAGTTCCAGCAGTGTTATTACTGAATAACCAGAATTAATTATTTTAGAGATTATAATGAAGCCAAAGAATTTATCCAAATTAAATGTTCTTCCATAAAGAAAGGGCTGAAATTTTAGATCAATAATGATTTAATTTTCCTCTGGAATCTTTGGGGGGGCATTCAATTCTTCTAAGTACAATAATTAGATGACTGGTTGGATCTTTGCTATGATGAAGCAATATCTTTATCAACTTTCTATCTTTTACCCAACACACAAGTCCATATAATACAGGTTTTTTATGAGCAAACACTTACACAGTGATTAATTTTAAAGATACTTTAGCTAGTCTTTATTATTCTTTCTGTGTTTTCAACCTGAATTAAACTAACATGGGACTAGTTCCATTTCATTGGAAGGCAATCCTCCCAACAGAATTAAAAATTTTTGAGAAGTATCTGCCCACTATATGTCATCTGTTAGCCTCATATTCACACAGAAGAGAGTTATATACATGTGTATGAAATATAGAAAATATTTAGTAAGAATATATTTATTATAAATCTTCATATTTTTATATACAGATATTGTTATTTAAAGGACATAAGAAATGCCATTATAATGCTAAAATGAAAAAACCTAGCTACAAAATTAATAGATACATGCTCTCAAATACGTGTAAATATTCTTAAAGGTGATGTCTTAAAATAGGAATTATTCAACCTAAGTGATATCATTTTTTTCTTAATTTTTCTGTATTATTTTTATAATTATGAAAATAATGAAGGTTATTTTTTCCAATAGCACTACCCAATGTTACTTGACTTCTACTAAACCCAAACTAGAGTGTTGAGGACATAAGATTATGGTGAAATGCCAGGGTTTTCATCTGGGTACAAAAGGAACCCGGTAAAAATGCTGTCATCCTCAGCACTGACATACACCCCATTCCAATCCTTTGAAACTTCCAGCCAGACTTGGTCCCCTGCTCTTAATTTCAGGATGATGAGGAGAGAGGTCTGGTCTATTTCATGGCCATAGAGCGTCTCTCTGGACTTGAACTGCTTCCTATTCCAGGCCACCAGGCTGATCCGAGCAGGTCGGCCCCTCACGGTGATGTGGTAGGAGAAAACATAGGCCCCAGGAACACTACAGTTAAATTTCCCAGTGACAGGGCTATAATTCCCTTGGTCATTATAGAGGACCTTGTCAAACTTGATAGGGGCGTTGGGAGGAGGGAAGGGCTTGGATAAAGCGGCACTGAAAGCCGACCGTGGGACTCTGGCCCCCTCCCCTTTGGAGCCCTTGAGGCCCCGAGAACCCTTCTTCCCGATCGACCCCCTGACCCCTTTGCTCCCTAGCTCGCCCTTGGGTCCCGCAGGTCCCACGAGACCAGGAGGACCCAACTCTCCCTTATCTCCTTTGACTCCTGGATCACCGGGCACCCCAGGCAGGCCGTCTGAGCCACTTTTCCCTTCCGTTCCACTATCTCCTTTGCTGCCTTTCTCTCCTTTAATGCCCTCCTCGCCTTTTTCTCCCTTTCCTCCCCTCTCCCCGGAATCTCCACCATAGCCCTTGTCCCCCGCTTCGCCCTTCTCTCCCTTGGTGCCAGGCTCTCCATTCAAGCCGGGTGCTCCTATAGGCCCTCTGTCTCCTTTATCTCCTTTGGTCCCATTGGCACACGGGTCCCCCTTCGAGCCTTTTTGTCCTTCCACTCCTGTTGGGCCAATGTTTCCTGTGTCCCCCTTAGGACCAATTCCACCTGAAATGGAAAATTTAAATCATGGTTAAGGCTCACATAGGGTATGACCAGGATGCTATTATCAGTGTATGGATGTGCTCAGCCTGTGTCCGACTTTCTGCTGCCCCATGGACTGTAACCCTCCAGGGTCCTCTGTCCATGGAATTTCCCAGGCAAGAATACTGGACTGGGATGCTGTTTTCTTCTCCAGGGGATCTTCCTGACCCAGAGATCAAACCTGCGTCTCTTGCATCTCCTACATTGGCAGGCAGGTTCTTTACCAGCTGAGGCTATTATCAGAGAGCTCACAAAAGGAAATAGAACCTCCTAACTGGAACTGGAAATCTGGTGGCGCGGAGGAGACTTTTATACTGAGCCATTCAAATAAAGCTACTCTCTCATAAGGGGAAGAGCTAATGCTACTGAAAAGCAATAGCTTATATTTAGATATTGTGTATTGACTGTTAAGATGAGGAAGTATTAGAACTATAGTTGCCCACTGTGTTCTATTACACTTTGCATTTTGGCCCAATCCAGCTATTCTCATACATCTCCACATTGCCCATCAAAACCCAGAATCTTCCAGGGAAAGAACCTCAACCTGGAAAGGTTGAGGTATCTTTTCCCCAAGGACAGCTAGAGAGAGGAGCAGAGCTCAGATACTTCTACCATCTCCAGACTCCTAAACTAGTGCTGGTGACATTCCACCAATCAGTACACTGAATTATTAGAAGATTATTAATAATTTATATTTCCCTTTGACCTCCTTGATAACTTTAAATACAAACAGGAAGAAAATTAAAGGCTATACTGCACATGTGACCGCACACAATAGATATACTGATAAGCTCTTGAGAGTCCCTTGGACTGCAAGGAGACCCAACCAGTCCATCCTAAAGGAGATGAGTCCTGGGTGTTCATTGGAAGGACTGATGTTGAAGCTGAAACTCCAACACTTTGGCCATCTGATGCAAAGAGCTGACTCACTGGAAAAGACCCTGATGCTGGGAAAGATTGAGGGCAGGAGGAGAAGAGGACGACAGAGGATGAGATGGCTGGATGGCATCACCAACTCAATAGACATGGGTTTGGGTGGACTCCAGGAGTTGGTGATGGACAGGGATGCCTGGCATGCTGCAGTTCATGGGGGTCACAAAGAGTCGGACATGACTGAGCGACTGAACTGAACGGAACGGAACGGATAAGCTACCTGGTTCTCCAGGCTTTCCTGGGTATCCTGGAACTCCGCTCACTCCTCGGTCCCCACGTTCTCCCTTGAGTCCTAAAGTGATACCAAGATTAGCTGTTTTCCAGCTATATTAATCACGATATAACTAACATTCCAGTGTTTCCTTTATCAAAATGTGTAAAGGTAAAGACAATATGGGAAAAGAATTCATTGAGCATCATTAGGAACATTTTATTCCAATTGATGGTAAGCCATTTAAAGGAACCACTTAAAGGATTTGGAGGTAGTGCCAAAGCTCTTCGGACAGAGTTCAGCTTTTGCCTCAGCATTCTTGTAGCTTTTCAGATCTCATACAAAACTCATGATATCCTGCTTTACATTATATACATCTGTGTTTGTGCACTTCCTATTATGAATTTTGAATGACAGTTTAAAAGTCCTCTTTTTTATATTCCTCACAATGCCTGAGAAATAGTGCCATGCACTGTATAAGCTGACACAGAGTACAACATTTTGCAATCAGCTAAAACTATTCATGCTAAAAACCCACTTAGGAAAAAAATATTGTCCTTGACATACATAAAGCGTCAAGGAAAAGCTGATTTTCATTTTGTTTGGATGTTTTTCATATGCTCTTTGGGCAAATTATAAAACTGAAAATTCATGTTTTAAAAAAATTAAAATATCTGGGGTATTAGATATTTGCTGTATTACCACAAAATGAACTTTTATACTGGGCCTGGCCAAAGGCCAGCCTTATTACAGTACAGCCACTCTAGATTTATTTTAATTGTAAATGATAATAGCAAAAATAATAGTAATAACAATAACTAACTCTCATTGAGCATTTACTTTGCACCACATAATGTTCCAAACTCTTACCATGAATTTTTACATTTCAACCTTTTTAAATATAATATTAACATTTATTTGATAATAAAACAGTCTCTAATATAACAGGGAAACTCATATAACAAAGCACATTGCATCACCTGGGACGTTTTTCGTTTCCAAAAGTCTGTAGCATTTCTCATCAAAAAAGAGCAGATGTTTTTGTCAACACTTTGTCAACAGAAGAAGCTTAGGCATGAAAAAGTTTAGAAATTTGTACAGAGTCAAACTTGATTGTATATAATATTGGTTGGCATCAATTTGCCAGCCATATTATTTATGATATAACCAACATAATTTGTTTCATTTTTGCCGGGGAAAAAGAAATCCTAAACCAAATTAAAAGTCATGAGAAAAGACTCAGCCAAATTTCATAAGACTAGCTAGAGAAATCCACCTCCATCCCCCCCACCCCTGCCACCCCGCCATAAGCCAGTCAGCAGAGTTTTCTAAGTAGCTGGCTCTTCCATTATCATTCCACATGAAATTTAAATTTTGGAAATTAACCCATAGGCCATCAGGAAAATGTCTGTATACCTTTCAAGGGAACGTAACTATGAATGGAAGTGAAGGAATAATTCTATTCCCAGTCCTTGTCAATATTCATATCCTGACCTTCACTGCACAGTTACTCTGATTCTCGAGTTCATTTAAAGAGTTTAACGACTTACAATGAACTTAATCAGATAATGATTATCCAAAATGCAGTCATTCTAGTCATTTATTTTTTTCACTGTAAGGCTTAAGCAAGAGTCCAAGTTAAGTGGAAGTAAAAGGAAAGTACAGTTGTCACTTTATAGACTGGCTAAATGAATTTCTACTTTTGATCCTTCATCAAAGCATATTCTTAAGAACTTTATTTTAACAATACTTGCCTGTTTTTTTTCTTCTACTTGCAAAAGTCTAACTTCCAAAATGTATGAATCACTGGGGAAGTTCATCACTCATCTTTATTTCACAGAGCTTTCTGCTAACATAATTCAGCCACAGAAGGATTAAATGTTTCCGAGAATGAAAATCGCCTAACTGACAAGTGTGAGGTGGCTCTCTCTTACCTTAGCATCTTTTCTGAGTAATTACTTCACTGAATGTTCTACCAGAAATGAGTTAGGCAGTTCCTGAGCCATGCAGAGGGTGATGTATAGATGATATTAGATTTTTTGACTTGTGACACTGAGGCTAAGACATTTACCTTGATGGATAGATGGTATTTCTACAGGCTGGTGGTATTCCCTGAGGAATTTCTAAATGTCCCAGTGAATCTGTAACCTTTCTTCAATACCTCAAAGCACTTACAGAGCCAAGGATTTCCCCGGGCTGGACACCCTCTTTGCTGATAAATCTGTGGAATTATAGAATTTCTGAACTGGAAAAGATCTAGTAAAGCACACAAAACAACAAATCTTCTTTAAACAGAGTATAAAGAAATATCTAGTCTAGTCCCCTCAATATCCAGATGAGGTAAAGTGATGGGTCCAAGGTCACTGCAATTAGCCTGATATCTTCTATTTTAATTCAGTTTTCTTCCCACCGTTGACACCACCCCTGATTTGAGAGAGCTAAAGGATATGTCATATTTTTCTTAGCAGGTAGGCCATTTGTCTAAATGGAATATTCTAGAGGATTGCCTGCTCTGATTAGTTTTATCTAGTAGGAAGTTAATTTGCATCATAAAGAAAAACTCAAAGGGTAATATATAGGAAAATATCCCCTTGAATTATCTGACATTCCATTGGTTAGGGCTCTGTGTTCCACTACAGACGGCATGGGTTTGATCCCTGGTCAGGGAATTAAGATCCTGCAAGCTGCAAGGTGTTGACAAATTAAAACAATAGAAAAGCATGCTTCCCCAGAGTCTCTGTGCCCTGTGGCTCCATCACTGGGTCAGCCAGGTGGACTATGAGAAATAGAAAAGATGTGTGTGTGTGTGTGTGTGTGTGTGTGTTGTGAAAGAGAGATTACCAGGCAAGTTTAAAATTCTCAGTTGGCTATTTATAAAGTTAACATTTTAATATCAAATGTAACTCATAGTATGTCTTACCAAGTTTTTACATTTTAAAAACTTGATCCACCTGCAAGAAGCTGGTATTTACTTAGCAAGCTGCTCTTCTTAAAAATGATGCAGAACATCTGTTGAGTTTGACATGAAATGAATATAATCACCTACCTTTCTCTCCTTTCTGGCCTTTTGGACCTTGGGGTCCAACAATTCCTGGTGACCCTGGGATCCCTATATCACCAGCCTCTCCCTTAAAACCTGGAAATGAGATTTAAAAGCCATCAGGGCAGGGAAATTCTCTTCTGAAATTCACTAGTTCAAAAACAGCAGTCACTTTATTGAGGCCAATGATTGTCAGTGTCCTAATGATAAGATCTGGGTGAAAATTAACTATTACAGAGTTCTAAGGACAATATTTTTGTCTGATTTGCAATTTTGCACTACCTGAATAGACAAATTGAGCCCATTAGTACTTGTCACTGAATTCATGGCAGTGATCAAATGATTCAGAGAAGCAGTACTATATCAAACAATAGGAACAAAATATTATCTGACTCTTAAGCTCATGTGGACTGCACTTTCAAATAAGAAGTAAAACCAGAATACCTAGCACTTTTCCCATTCCTTCTCTTAGGCACTGACTCGGGGACCACTGCAGAGTCCTACACACCAAGCATCCTGCTAGGTGTCAGGAATCAGCCATCAACATTCCAGCAGCCCCTTTTCCCCCATGGAGCTGAGAGCCCATAAAAGAGAAACATGAGCAAATAACCACACAAATAAATAGAAACGGCTACACTGCTTTTAGCAACATGAGGAAAAGAAGAAGTTCCTATTGTAGATTGTGGTTTAAAAAAAAAATTAACTTAAGGGATCAGAGTAGACATCCTGGAGAAAATAAGGAGGCATTAAGCTAAGACCTAATGAACAAATTAGAATTTTCCAAGACCAAAAAAAGAAAAAAAAAAAAAAAAATGAGTATTTCAGGAAAAACAGCAGTGGACAAGACCATGAACAGACCTAGCGATCAGGGTAAAGAAGGCCAAGGGGCAAATGGTGTGGGGTTCATAACATCACTAGTTCCTTGCTTGTCCCAGCAGTCTGGATCCCTTCTACTTACCTGGGCCACACAGAGACCCAGGCCAAAGACAGTTATCCTTCCTGCACCCCCAGCCTTGTTTAAGCATAGGAACTGTTTTGCAACCCCTGACTGGAATAATTTGTGGCCAGTTTCTTTGAAAGTTAACCCTATAGATAACTGCACTCAATTAAATTGTAATCTTTCATCTTAATTATTACAATTAATGCTGATGGAATGCAGAAAATTATATTCAATCTGTTGAATTTCCTCTTTGAAAGAACACTGTATTTATTTGGATGAAGCGCTTTAATAAATTACTTGCAACGGAGGTTAAGGCTGAAGGCACGCTTAAATGGTGGTTAAGCTCCTCTGTCTAGAAAAGCAGGAAGAGCAGAAAGGAAAGTAGTGGAGAAAAAATGGGGGTGGGGGCGGGGCAGAAGCAAGCAAGGGCGGTTAGTCACTGTGCAATGATCCCCTTCTTCATGACACCCAAATGCCTGATGTGGTCATGAGGGAAATGATAAAGGGCAGTGTCCAGGTCGGCACAGGGAGCATAAAGCAACTGTCTGCAAGGTTACAAGGGGGTTACAAGGTGACAATCTACTGGGGCTACTCTTCCATCTATGTGAGACCTACATCCTGATTAGTTTAGTGTAAATACCAGAAGGCTAGACTTAATTGAAGAGCTGGGGCTGGAAGCTGCAAAAATTGAGTTTGATTCCAGGTTCAACACTCTCAGGTTACATGACCTCTAGAATTACATAAAACTCTCTGAAATGCAATTAAATCATCCACTGACATGTAATAATATTTTAAACATTTTCTACAAAGATGAGAAACAATAAAGTGCTTAAGAGTTCTTGGCACCCAGTAGATAGTTCAGTCATGTCTGACTCTTTGTGACCCCATGGACTACAGCATGCCGGGCTTCCCTGTCCTTCACCAACTCTCAGAGCTTACTCAAACTCATGTCCATTGAATCAGTGATACCGTCCAACCATCTCATCCTTTGCTGTCCCCTTCTCCTCCTGCCTTCAATCTTTCCCAGCACCAGAGTCTTTTCCAATGAGTCAGTTCTTCGGATCAGGTGGTCAAAGTACTGGAGTTTCAGCTTCAGCATCAGTCCTTCCAATGAATATTCAGGATTGATTTCCTTTAAGATTGACTGGTTGGATCTCCTTGCAGTCCAAGGGACTCTCAAGAGTCTTTTAATCTTCTCCAACACCACAGTTCAAAAGCATCAGTTCTTCAGTGCCATACCTTCTCTATGGTCCAACTCTCACATCCATACATAGCTACTGGAAAACCAGAGTTTTGACTATATGGACCTTTGTTGACAAAGTAATGTCTCTGTTTTTTAATAGTCTGTCTAGGTTTGTCATAGCTTTTCTTCCAAGGAGCAAGCATCTTTTAATTTCATGGCTGCAGTCACCATCTGCAGTGATTTTGGAGTTCAGACATCTTGGAGTGCAAAGTCAATTGGGCCTTAGGAAGCACCACTATGAACAAAACCACTGGAGGTGATGGAATTCCAGTTAAGCTATTTCAAGTCCTAAAAGATGATGCTGTTAAAGTGCTGCACTCAGAATACCAGCAAATTTGGAAAGCTCAGCAGTGGCTACAGGACTAGAAAAGGTCAGTTTTCATTTCAATCCCAAGAAGGGCGGTGCCAAAGACTTGATCAAACTACCATACAATTGTACTCATCTCACATGCTAGTAAAGTAATGTTGAAAATTTTCCAAGCTAGGCTTTAACAGTATGTGAACCAAGAACTTCCAGATGTTCAAGCTGGTTTTAGAAAAGGCAGAGGAACCAGAGATCAAATTGTCAACATCCATTGGATCACAGAAAAAAGCAAGAGAATTCCAGAAGAACATCTACTTCTGCTTCATTTACTATGCTAAAGCCTTTGACTGTGTGGATCACAACAAACTGTGGAAAATTCTTAAAGAGATGGGAAGACCAGACCACCTTACCTGCCTTCTGAGAAATCTGTATGCAGGTCAAGAAGCAACAGTTAGAAGTGGACATGGAACAGACTGGTTCCAAATTGGGAAAGAAGTACATTAAGGTGTATATTGTCAGCCTGCTTGTTTAATTTATATGCAGAGTCAGTTCAGTTCAGTCATTCAGTCGTATCTGACGCTTTGCGACCCCATGAACCGCAGCATGCCAGGCCTCCCTGTCCATCACCAACTCCCAGAGTTTACTCAAACTCATGCCCCTCGAGTCGGTGATGCCATCCAGCCATTTCATCCTCTGTCATCCCCTTCTCCTCCTGCCCCTAATCCCTCCCAGCATCAGGGCCTTTTCCAACGAGTCAATTCTTCGCATGAGGTGGCCAAAGTATTGGAGTTTCAGCTTCAAAATCAGCTCTACCAATGAACACCCAGGACTGATCTCCTTTAGGATGGACTGGTTGGATCTCCTTGCAGTCCAAGGGACTCTCAAGAGTCTTCTCCAACACCACAGTTCAAAAGCATCAATTTTTCGGTGCTCAGCTTTCTTCCCAGTCCAACTCTCACATCCATACATGACCACTGGAAAAACCATAGCCTTGACCAGACAGACCTTTGTTGGCAAAGTAATGTCTCTGTTTTTTAATATGCTATCTAGCTTGATCACAACTTTCCTTCCAAGGAGTAAGCGTCTTTTAATTTCATGGCTGCAGTCACCATCTGCAGTGATTTTGGAGTCCAAAAAAATAAAGTCTGACACTGTTTCCACTGTCTCCCCATCTATTTCCCATGAGGTGATGGAACCAAATGCCATGATCTTAGTTTTCTGAATGTTGAGCTTTAAGCCAACTTTTTCCCTCTCCTCTTTCACTTTCATCAAGAGGCTTTTTAGTTCCTCCTCACTTTCTGCCGTAAGGATGGTATCATCTGCATATCTGAGGTTATTGATATTTCTCCCAGCAATCTTGATTCCATCTTGTGCTTCTTCCAGCCCAGCGTTTCTCATGATGTGCTCTGCATATAAGTTAAATAAGCAGAGTGACAATATACAGCCTTGACGTACTCTTTTTCCTATTTGGAACCAGTCTGTTGTTCCATGTTCAGTTCTAACTGTTGCTTCCTGACCTGCATACAGGTTTCTCAAGAGGCAGGTCAGGTGGTCTGGTCTTCCCATCTCTTTCAGAATTTTCCACAGTTTATTGTGATCCACACAGTCGAAGGCTTTGGCGTAGTCAATAAAGCAGAAATAAGTGTTTTTCTAGAACTCTCTTGCTTTTTTGATGATCCAGCAGATATTTGCAATTTGATCTCTGGTTCCTCTGCCTTTTCTAAAACCAGCTTGAACATCTGGAAGTTCACGGTTCATGTATTGCTGAAGCCTGGCTTGGAGAATTTTGAGCATTACTTTACTAGCATGTAAGATGAGTGCAATTGTGCGGTAGTTTGAGCATTCTTTGGGATTGCCTTTCTTAGGGACTGGAATGAAAACTGACCTTTTCCAGTCCTGTGGCCACTGCTGAGTTTTCCAAATTTGCTGGCATATTGAGTGCAGCACTTTCACAGCATCATCTTTCAGGATTTGAAATAGCTGAACTGGAATTCCATCACATCCACTAGCTTTGTTCATAGTGATGCTTTCTATGGCCCAACAGAGTACATCATGCTAAATGCGGGGCTGGATGAAGCACAAGTTGGAATCAAGTTTGCCAGGAGAAATATCAATAATCTCAGATATGCAAATAACACCACCCTTATGGCAGAAAGTAAAGAAGAACTAAAGAACCTCTTGATGAAAGTGAAAGAGGAGAGTGAAAAAGCTGGCTTAAAACTCAACATTCAAAAAACTAAAATCATCACACCCAACCCCATCACTTCATGGCAAATAGATGAGGAAACAATAGAAACAGTGACAGGTAGCTATTATAATAACTGAATTAAAGAAGCTGGAGATAAAAGTTTCAAATGGAATTTTACCTTTGCAAGATATTAGATACAGCTGTATACTTCAAAATACTTTCATTCAGAAACTGTAAAATTAGGCTCATGACTTTTTAAAGTCTACAGTTATTACTTGTATCACAGTAGATGATACAAATGTGATATATGTAATGTATGTGTGTTCATGTGACCAAGAACTAACAGATAATGAAAAAAATAAACAGTTGGGTTTGAGCAGGTTTATTTTCATTTTCAAGTTTGTTTAATGTTGTTTTTATACAACATAAGCATTGCACATTAGTACAATGCTTTTGACAAAATCATGGTTACTAAAGAGGGAAGAGAATGAGGGAAGGATAAATTAGCAGATATCAACTAGTATATATAAAGTAAATAAACAACAAGGTCCTTCTGTATAGCACAGGAAACTATATTCAATATGCTGTAATAAACCATAATGTAAAAAATATGAAAAAGAATATGCATATATGGGCTTCCCTGGTGGCTCAGATGGTAAAGAATCTGCCCGCAATGCAGGAGACCCAGATTCAGTACCTGGGTTGGGAAGATCCCCTGATGAAGGGAATGGCAACCCACTCCAGTATTCTTGCCTGGAAAATTCCATGGACAGAGGATCCTGGTAGGTTACAGACCAGAGGATCGCAAAGAGTTGGATACAGCTGAGTGACTAACACTTTCACTTTTTTCTTTTCATACACACACACACACACACATATATATATATAAACTGAGTCACTTTGCTATACACCAGAATCTAACACAACACTGAAAATCATCTATGCTTCAATTAAACAAATAAATAAAACAAGAAAACAATGTTTTTGAAACACTGGTAAAGCTAGAACAAATATCTATGAATCTTGAAAATAGGATCCTATCAGGTTCAGAATATTGCGCAGGATAAGAAAAGACTCCTACTACAACTAACCAGAAAAATAAACACAGTTTATTGAGTACGTGTTCTATTCTAGGCATCACACTGAGACCTTGTATATATGACCTCATTCAGGTCCCTTGAAGACTCCAAGAAGCTGCCGTTATTCTTACCCATTTTACTATTTTAGAAACTGACACTTGGAGTGCTAATGAAGTTTCCCCAAGGTAGGACCATGACAGCTTGACCTTCTGAACTCTCAAGCAGTCTGTCTATGGCAGAGCTAGTCAGACTAAGATATATGCATGCCCCAGGCAGTCCAACAACATGGCACACCTTTAGAATATATGTCCTGAGTATTTGGAGTCTCAGCTCTGAGAACAGCCTAGCTAAATCCATCAGTGTAAGACAAAAGCCCTGGATGTTACAGCCTTAGAAAACAGTTTAGCAACCAGCTGTGTTTACTTGACCTTCCACTCCTCCCAAGCAGCTTTCCAGACAGACTTGATACTGAAAGAAACCCTGGTAAATAATATAATTTCCCCAGTCTCATTAGGTCGCCAGTAATGTTGTGGCAACTCTGAAATCTTGGGACCCCAGACTCCTACCCAGCTCCCTTCCCCTTCAATTTCACTTCTGCATAAACACTGATCACATTTCCCAAAAGGTACCTGCAATAGGATGAAATGAACAAATAGCTTAACAGGGATGCGGAATTTCTGATTTTATGACTTTTAAGTCCTTCAGGCAAGACACAACAAATATTTATATGTAATTCTGTCAGGGAATAGTGGATTTGAAACTGACATTCTGGTCTCACTTTTACCTTGAATTTACTGCTGTAGGACATGGGAAAGCTGAAACGTAGTAAAATAAAAGTGAGAGTATATTCGTACTGCATGCATTAAAGATATTTAGAAATTTTGAAATATTTAACCATGATGTTCAATGAAGACTATTGGGCAAGGAGATAGTGCTGCCTCAGAATTTCAATGAGAAGCGCACTGAGTCCTGCCTTTATTCTCTACCTCACAGGTGTTCCATTGCTAATCCTAACTACAAATAGCACTCCGAAAATCCATCAGTCAGTACACATCCTCACTAGACCACAGAACTTTCAGTTCACCTTTTTATATCAGCCACTGAGATGATTGCATAATTGGGAGAACTACCTTCCAGTCTACTGTTGGGAAGCTCCATCTCTGCTCTGACCAGCACCACCCAATAGAAGCTTCTGCAACAATGGAAATGCTCTGAATCTGTGCTGCCCTTTGGCCACTTGTGGCTGCTGAGCACGTGAAATGGGGCCAGTGTGTCTGAAGAACTGAAATTTTAATCCCATTTCAGTTTAGTATTAACAGCTGCACGTGTGACTCTTTATCACACTGGGCAACGGAACCCACTGCATTTGTCACAATGTTATTCCTAGGCCTGTCCCGCCGGCAGGATGGTGTAGAAACCCTCAGGCAATCCCACCACCAACCCACCACCTCTCACTCTAAGCTTGTACAAGTGGGAAATATACGGCTGCGTGTATTTTCAAATACCTGGCTTTCCAGTCTGTCCCGGTTCTCCCTTTTGCCCTGGTCCAGATGAACAACAATCACAGCAATTCAAGAAGAAATCAGCAGTGTCAAGAGTGAGGTTTTCGGAGGGGAAGAGAGTGGCAGCATCAAAGGCGGAATCGAGGACTAAGGGGTCAGGGGTTGGCTCTGCCCTTTCAGCCGCTTCTCTGAAGGGGGCTCCTTCTTCTGGAGGTAGGCCACTGGATGGCTTTGGGCCCTTTGGCATCTCTTTTCCCTCAGATTTCTTCGTGAATTTGGTATATGGTGTGGTCTTGGCTACTGCGTCCATACTAGCAATAACCAAAATAATGAAAACGGCACAAAACCAAGAAAACATCCACATGTTTGAGGCTGAAAGATACAATGGGAATATATACATGTATCACGTGAGAACCAAATGAAAAGACTAAATGATACAGATATACACCTATATGAGAGGGATATATATACATATATGAACCATAAGAATGAACAGTAAGCATAATACTAAATGATTTATCTATGCTATATGTAAACATATACTTCAATTACAACAGAATATTTTATTGACTTAAAGTACTCACTGTAAGGAACAATTGCTTCAATTCTCCTTTCTGGTTGCTTTCCTACCATTACATGTGCTAAAATATTGTTCTCAATCATTCAAATCATCTTGCCAAATAGAAAACATGATCTATAAAAAATGCAACATATACTCTTACTAGCTCATATACTATGTGGAAAACAAGTAAGTAAAAAATCCTGACTGACCTCACTCAGATTTATAGGAATCAAATGCATTCGTGTTAGAGGGAGAAGAAAAATATTGAGCTGAATAGTTTATTTCACCAAACTCAATTATTTCAAGAAAAAAATACTGGTAAAGAGTGCTTAAATCTACTCAGGAAAATGGTCTTCTTGTGACAGCAATCTTTTGGAATCTGTTGTAATAAATTCAGAGAGAGAGAGAATGAAAAATTATAAATTTAGATATGTGCTATATCTTTATATTCTTCACTTGTCATTTAACTCTCCAATTCTTTGCTTTATAATTTAAGGGTTTTTTCCCTGAAAACTCACATTTATCTCTGTATTATTTTAAAAGGCCAAATGGTGGCTATTCTTATTAAAGTTTTTATCAATGTTCACAGGGACATAAGATTCCTGATGAAATGAAATTTTGATCATAGTATTCCATTCCCCAGCAACTCCCAGCATTCCAGTGACTGCTCACAGATAGCCAGGGTTAGAAATGCATGATTTCTGAACAGAAAAGGAAGGCATGATTAGGATAAATAGTAAGAGAGTAAAGAGAGTAGAAAAACAGATAGTAACCACACCTACTGTTTATAGAATCCCTACAAAGAGTAGGCACCTTACATTCATCAATCCAATCTGTTCTCAAAACAGCTCCGCCAGGCAGGTTGACACACTCACCTTCACAGATGAGAAAACAGACATCAAGCGCTTACAAACCTTATTCAAGATCACACAACCTGTGAGCTATTAATTCAGAACTTAAATCCAGGTCTGTTTAACATCAAAGCCTCCACCCTTCCCCACAAATCATGTGACGTTTATATGGATGAGATTAAAGGGCAATAAATCCAAGGGTAGGATCAATGAAAGAGCTCTAGAGGAGACAGATATAAATCAAAGCAGATGAGAAGGGATAAAGGATGCTGTATTTCCAACATTATATAAAGATCCAAAAATGCTAACCTTCCTTTAAGCTGCTTTTGCTACTATATTTATCCTTTCAACCAACAGTAACTGAATAACCAACAGTGTTACAAGCACTGAGAAATTATATGTAGTGACATATGATAATATAGACTAAGCTATGGCCTCTGTTATGGACACAAAGGTCTATCTAGTCAAAGCTATGGCTTTTCCAGTAGTCACATATGGATGTGAGAGTTGGACTATAAAGAAAGCTGAGCACCGAAGAATTGATGATTTTGAACCGTGGTGTTGGAGAAGACTCTTGAGAGTCCCTTGGACAGCAAGGAGATCAAACCAGTCCATCCTAAAGGAAATCAGTCCTGAATATTCATTGGAAGAACTGATGCTGAAGCTGAAACTCCAATACTTTGGCCAGTATTGGCCAAAGAACTGACTCATTGAAAAAGACCCTGAGTCTGGGAAAGATTGAAGACAGGAGGAGAAGGGGATGACAGAGGATGAGTTGGTTGGAAGGCATCACTGACTCAATGGAATGAGTTTGAGCAAGCTCCAGGAGTTGGTGATGGACAGGGAAGCCTGGCGTGCTGTAGTCCATGGGGTTGCAAAGAGTTAGACACGACTGAGCAACTGAACTGAACTGATGGCTTCTGCCCTCAGGGAGTTGACAATCTAGTAGCAAAGATAAGAAACTACAAAAGCAAAGAGAAAAGTGTGAAGAGCAGATGGTTATAAAGCATCTCTCCAAATACAGATCTTGCACCCCTCCTTCCCCCATCCCTGTAAGATTGAGCATATATACATGGTCGCTGTACATCAGTCAGCTAAACCCAGCCCCAGCCAAAACCAGACACAAAAATATTCTGCTTAGATATAATACAATTCAACTTTCATGAGTTCATATGATTGCATTCAATGAAACATTCATTTGTTCAACAAACATTTGCTTGAGCATCTAAGAAGTGTTAGGAACTGTGCTGGGTCATACAAAATAAAGATAAATAAAATCAGTAAGGATCTTGTCTGCAGTAAATATTCAAACATTGCAAATAGCCAAAGTGCAAAACATGGAAAGTGAAATACTGGACACTTTCCATTTTCTCACCACTTTGCTATAAAAATAATTCAAGTTCGCAAAATGCTGTATTAATGCTCTAACATTGTTTATGTTCTTTAAAGCAAGTGAGGTTATATAGGGAAATAACCAGGTTTTTTTTTCCTCACTAAAATATATCTGTATTATTCTTTTTGGCACAGCAAGTATTTTTGATCCTGAAAACATGTTATGATAGCTTCTTGGTAAACCAGTCCTGAGGCAGCAAATAAGAGATAGCTGTTGAGCTGGGGAAGGGAGAAAACTAACACTGAGATCATGACAGGCATTTTCCAGGTAATTTATAATTATTATTACAATTACATCACACATAAACCATGAAAAGTAAGATTTACTATGCCCACATAATGGATTATAAAACCAAGGCACAGAGAGGTTGAGTAGCCTGCCTGAGATCACAGTATTAGTCAGGAGCAGAGCTGGGATTAAAACCTAAATCCATTTGACTCCAAAGTCAACCCATGCACTCCTCGCTGTGCTGGGCTGCCTGGGGATGAATGAGTGATCAGAGATGCTGCACAACAAGCCAAGTCAGGCCCTTCACGTTCAGGGAGTTGACAGTCAAAGCTGACAAGCAAAGATAAGAAACTGTAAAAGCAAAGAGGAGAGTGTGAAGAGCAGATGGTTATAAAGCATCTCTTCAAATACAGATCTTGCACCCCTTACAGATCTTGCACCTTCACCTTAAGGCCCTGCAGTGGGAGAAAGTGATTTCCCACAAGCAAGAAATGGGAACTTAATGGGAGACATGAGGAAGAGGAGAGATGAGATGTCTGGCTCTGATCATGGAACAAACTAGTGTGGGGCAAAATTACAGAAGGGAGCACAGCCCATCCGAAAAGTGGCTAAAGGTTCCCGGAAAGGAAACTAACCAATGTTGGGAAGGTGCCTGGTGTCCCTAACTGAGGGTGTAGATTGTCCCCGTAAGTATCTTCCTTGCAATGTGGCTTCCTGCTTCCCAGTTTAAATGTAGATAATAAAGGATAATGTCATCAGTGCTTGAAGATTTGATGAGGCTCCCCAAGAACTTGGAGATGAGTAAAACATGAACCCCTTTCAAAAAACAATACAGCAAATGCCGATAGCAACCTGACTGATGGTGCACAGATATTATTTCCTTTTGACTATGGATTGTTTTCATATTTGTGTAAACACACAAAAACCAGCCAACAAAACCTTCACAATGAGTCTAGCAAGTGAGGGCATTTAACCAAAATTTAAGTCACTAGAACAAAAAACATGACTCAAATGCTAAGTCTGAAGATTAACATAGGTATAAATCTTAACAGAGGGGTTAGAAGCAAAGATCTAAAAGGAGGCTGAGGTCCCCAGTCAACCTAAATACAGTAAAAGCCCTTTTACTCCTCCTGAAAGTTGACCAGATTGTAAGCATTTCAAGAGTAGAAAGTTGCGTCTCTTTTGTTTCTATGTCCCCAAGGCCTATCAAAATATGTATCCTATAAATTTTTTCTAAACTGAAATGAAGTAGTAGATTGCATTATTGTCTCCCATCCTTCCAGGTACTCATACTCTTTGCTATATAGGTTTTTCACGGTCTTCCACAAAGAATGAGGTCTATACTCCAATCCTGTGACTCTGAGTTCAGCCATGTGACTTTGGCCAGTAGAATGAGGTAGAAATAACAGGGTAACATTTCCAAGTCTAAGTTTCAAGAGCCCTTACGTGTTTCTACTTGCTGTCTTGCGCTTTGGCCATTGCCATGAGAAGGATATGCATGGCTGAGCCTGCTTGTTGCAGAAGAGGATGAAAGACAATGCAGAGCAGCGTTGGCCCAGGTAAGCTGCTCCAGCCCAAGACAGTCTGGATGGAAGTCCCCACCTGATCCACAGACACATGACTGAATACAGCTGAGACTAGTTAAAGCCAATCTAGATTGAACAGCTCTCCCTGATCCCACAGACATGTTCCAGTTATCTACCACTGTGTTACACAGTTCCTCAAACTCAGTGAGTTTAACCATTTTACCAGAACTCACAAAGCCACGGGTCAGGAATTTGGTTGGGAAGATCCCCTGGAGAAGGGAAAGGCTACCCACTCCAGTATTCCTGCCTAGAGAATTCCATAGACTGTGCAGTCCATGGGGTCACAAAGAGTTGGACGTCACTGAGTGACTTTCACTATTTAGATGATTCTTCTGTTCCATGAAGCATCAACTAAGGTCACTTAGCAGTATTCAGCTGATGCATGGGTTAGCACAGAGAGGCTTCACTGTAAATTCAGTGCCTTAATAAAAGTGGGGGGAAAGGCTGAGCTCATCAGTCACAATAGTCTCCCTAGCATGCTAGGCTCAAGATTGTCAAATTTCATCAATCAGACCTCAGGGTTCCCAAAAAGACAGCTCCCAGAACGTGAAAGCTGCCAGTCTCCTTAGCCTGCACCTGAGAACTGGCAGCAACACTTTTATTGAATTATGTTAGTTACAGCAGTCACAGAGGCCAGCCAGCCTCCAAGAGAAGGGGCATAGACCCCCATCTCTCATTGGAAGAAGAGCCGAATAATCTTTGGCTGTTTTGAATCCACCAGAGACACTCAAACTATAATCTGTAAGCCATGGAGTGAGTTGGGGAAAGATTAGGTAGCAAAAACTGTAACCAATAGTTCCAGCTTCTAGGCTAACTAACACTATATTTGCTACAACTGAGACAAAAATGATTAAGCAGCTTCCAGCCCCATTTTTACCTTTGCCCAGCAGCAGGGATCCTACATGCTCCTCCCCCTTGTCAATCAGCCCCCATGGTCCAGGATGTTGCCCCCATTGAAAGTTCTTAAGCAGACACTGGGCCATCCCTTGATGAAATTTATAATGAGCCTGTTTGCTAAGTCGCTTCAGTCATGTCTGACTCTTTGCAACCCTACGGACTGTAGCCTGCCAGGCTCCTCTGTCCATGGAGATTCTCCAGGCAAGAATACTGGAGTGGGTTGCCATGCCCTCCTTCGTGGGATCTTCCCGACCCAGGGATCGAACCCGCATCTCCTGTGGCTCCTGCATTGCCAGCAGATTCTTTACCGCTGAGCCACCCGGGAAGCCTGAGATCCTATTATAAAGGATTTTAAAGATTCTCCAGTATTCTCGCCTGGAGAATTGCACGGACAGAGGAGCCTAGCAGGCTGCAGTCCATGGGGTTGCAAAGAGTCAGACATGACTGAGTGACTATCACTCATTCAAAGATGCTTCAACCTTGAATGTCCCATCTAACCTTGAGATTCTATGATGTGGTTCTATACGAAAATTTTATCAATATATGAAAATGAATTCATATCATAAAATTACATTCTAAATACAAGGGACATTACATTTCTTCTAAAGCTGTGTTCTTTAAGTTGGTGCCTATGTTCAGGAGGATGATCTTTAAAGATGTTTTAGTTCTTTTCCCAAAATAAGTGGAAATTTAAGTTATATTTTCATACCAACTTAATAATGTGTATTTGTAAGATGATTGGAAAGTTTTATGTTGATGCTAGGGCCATGAACTTAAATAAATTTAATCAATGACTAGCAAGTAATATAGTATAAAGACTAAAAGTCACTGGCTTTGTAGACAGTGAGAACTGAGTACAGGATTCAGATCTATTTATGAGTTGTTTGACTGGGAGCAAAGTCTTGGCTCCTTGTTTTTTAATGGAGATAATAACAGTAGAGAAATCTTGTACAGTTGTGAAACTTAATGATATAATGCATGAAGAGCTCTTAACCCAGTGTCCTTAGTTGTTACTGTTGGCTATTATTTTTAGTTAGGATTAGAGGTAATGAAATTAACTAGCCAGAAATAGTATTTTAAAGCAATGACAAGTATTTCCTGTTCTCATACTGTGCCAGATTGGCCTTTGGCACCATTTCCATCCCTTTTTACAGTCTCCCCTTT
This sequence comes from Cervus canadensis, assembly GCF_019320065.1. Lineage (NCBI taxonomy): Eukaryota > Metazoa > Chordata > Mammalia > Artiodactyla > Cervidae > Cervus > Cervus canadensis. The sequence goes on from NC_057392.1 coordinate 79,891,625, forward strand.
ATCTCAGGGACTCAAAGTCTGAAAATCATTTTTCTCAGAATCTTTTTCCATCAAGGATACAGTTTCATCTCTGCCAGTGAGAAACATCTGTATGGATGTGGAAGACTTTCTAGTGACCTTGCGGACTTTGGCAGAATCGAAGTTTTGCAGTGTTTTCTGGCACGACAACGTGATTCCCTGCCTACATTATTCCATGCAGGTGGCTGTGACCCTCACTAGCAAAGCTCTGGTTCTCGAAAGGCTGGTGATGAACCGGAGAGCTAGTGGCAGTCCTAGCTGCCCTGTGCTCCTCCCTCTTCAGCAAGGGCATGAACACCTGATTACTTGTGTCACATCCCCTCCTGCCTGACACACCTACAGTGGTCCCGGAATAAATCCTGCTATGTTCTTCTTTTTTCTCCATTTGCTTTTACTTCTACTTCTCTTAATATAAACTCCTGGTCTGCCAGCTTTAGCCTGCTTTATATCCAAAACAGGATATTCTCTTTTTTCTTATCCCAATCACTCTTCATCCATCCACAACATCTTAATCTCTTAGAAACTAGCTGGATCAAATTATATCCCCCAAAATTTTGTCAAAAGATCCTCCCACAATGTCCCAAGCCTCCCACAACATTCCATCCACAACAAGGATATACCCCAAGTGCATTCTTGAATGTTGATTCCAGTATAAATATGAAAGCTTTTGAAATAATTTTAGGCACATGGATAGATGTGAATATGCAGCTGAACTGCAATAGTAATGACCTTTTAACCTTATGCAGAGCATTATTCCTCTCTGACACTTGTATAGTTATATAAGATTATAAGATGGACTTTTATGTATATAACATTCCTTTCCTGTGTGAACATTTACTTTTAATTTCTCACAACATTTCATTATGACCAATATTCCATGATGTATTCCTTCTCATATCCATGTCTCACATTCATTCATCCTTTAATTCAGTCAGCAAATGTTTATTAAACACCGTTTCTGTATAGACATACTAAATGAAGGAGTTACAGAACAAAATATCTGCTCTCATAGAATTTGCACTCCACTGGGAGTAATAAACATCTGATGATAAAAAATTCAATATTTCAGATGGTAATAAGTGCTGTCAAAGAAATAAATAGGGTTATTTGATAAAGAGATGGCAACCCACTCCAGTATTCTTGCTTGGAGAATCCTATGGACAGAGAGGTCTGGTAGGCTACAATATATGGGGTCACAAAGCATCAGACATGACTGAGTGGGTATGCACGACAAGGAAAAATTGTTTCAGACAGGTGGCCAGAGAAAGCCTACCGCAGGAAGTGGTACTTAAGGTAAGAAGGCCTGAAGAAGGAGCAGTGACAAATCAGAGCAGCCAGTCTTAAGAAGAGCAAGGAGAAGAGCCTTCCAAGCAGCAGGAAACAGATGTGCCTTGTACAAGAGAGAGAAAGAAGGCCAGGAGGCCCTGACTGTATGGAGTGAGAAAGAGGCTGTGTGATTACTCAAGATGAATTTGGTTTGTCCACTTATATTGTCCACCATAAAGGTTTGGGGTTTATCCTATAAGCTGTAAGAAGTCACTGAACATGAGAACCGGGGAGAGACCCTAGCTGCTGTGCAGAAGAAGATTGCATGTGAGTCAAAACAATGATCAGTCAAAGCACATGGGAGTTGCTGCAGTCCTGACAAAGAGATGAGGGTGGCCTGCAACAATGTGTTGACATTAATTTACAATTCAAAGGCCAACCCATTGTGGAAAACAATTCTTACTTTAATTTCTATATGAAAAGTGTATCGTGTAACTTATTAACAGTTCAGTTAGAATTTAACTTTCTATTTAGACTCTAGGAGGTTCTTAGGATTGTGGTGTTACTATATTACTTCGAGAAAATGAGCATAAGAAAGCAAAGTATGAGTCTATGCATGGGAAATCTCCTAAGGAATATGACTAATATTATTTTCCTTTAGAAATACAGGGTGAGCTTTAGTTACTGGTCAAGGTTTTAAATTAAATTAGACAATGACAATGAATCAGAGGTAATTTTGTACTGGGCAGCACAACTGAGACAGAAATGCTTGCATAAAAATGGTGTTTGTTAAATTTTGTCTCCCTAATACCAAAGTAATTAATTCCCAGCTTCCCTGAGTGGATTTTAGGAGTAAAGTGAGATCTCAGCCACAACTCCAGCTTTGATAAAGCTTGAGACGTTCCTCTGAGGGGCTCCCCTGTGTTGAGGAATGCACAGAACAGAGGAAGTGTTATGAGAGGCCTGAGACCCAGTTGAGAAATGGGGTGACTTCAGGACTTGTTCCCAGAAGGCTCCTAGGACCTCCCCGCTTAAACAAGTAACCAAAAGTAGAGTTGTGAGTCAGGAGCCATAGCCAACAGGGATCATTAACATCACACTCATTTTAGGCATGTTACCCGAGGAAGAAGGTCCCATATGGTATATAAGGATATGGTATATAAGGATGTCAGGAAACAGGTAGAGCCAGTTGCCACCACTGCTTTCTTCTCCTTCGTCAAGAGCGACATCCATCAAACAATCTCCTCTTTTGCTTTTTAAGGTACCGGGTGTTGAGGTCTCAATGCTCTGCACCCACAAGGGTAAATTAGGAAGAATTTCTTAGAGCCTGTTTTCTCCTGCCTGGATGCTTTCAGCAAACTCAGACAAGCCTCCTTGAGCTCAAAGTTTGAGTCTGCAAACTTTGCAAATCATCAAAAGGAAGGATGAGAAACTTTGCAACTACAGATTCCTATTTCCCCACTTTCTTTTTTAAGTGTGACTTTAATCAGCTCTGATAAGCCTTGCTCATCTTTTTGTGACGAGAGATGCAACAAAAGCGTCACAATTTCCATTATGCAGTGGGAGACTGTTTCTCCAAGAGTGTGAAAATAAGTGAATCCTTCACAATTTTATTAAGCACATTGAACATAACATTACCTTCTACTAAGTTAAATGCCTCTTGTATTTAACAGTGTGCAGTAAAATAAAAACATATTCTCAGCATTTTTCAGTTGGATAAAAGGAAGAGCTGACTCATTGGGAAAGAACCTGAGGCTGGGAAAGATTGAAGGCGGGAGGAGAAGGGGGCAAAGGAGGATGAGATGGTTGGATGGCATCACCATCTCAATGGAGATGAGTTTGAGCAAGCTCCGGGAGTTGGTGATGGACAGGCAAGCCTGGCGTGCCGAAGTCTATGGGGTCACAAAGAGTCAGACACAACTAAGGGGCTGAGCAACAACAATGAAAAGGAAGTGGCTTTGGTTCAGAGTCTAAAACCATAAAAAAAAAAAAAGTCCATCAGCAAGTGTGAATACTTTTTTCCCCTCTGTGCATGCCACCACTTTTTCAGTTACTCCTTTTCTCTGCCCACTCTGTATTAAATCCAGGTAGTATGAGAGGAAGCAGAATGTTCTAGGTCGCAGCCGAGGTCCATGGCACAGAATTGGGTGCAAAGAGGGAATGGCATTTAGGAGAGCTGGGAGCAATCAAGCTAAGGGAAAACAAAGTAATCATTCAGGTGACGGGTTAGTGGAAAAGCAAATTCACCAACAGGGATGAGTAGACTAGTTACAAACATACATAAAATTTCAATGTGAAAATAAACCCTGGCTCCACACCTCCAAAAGCCAAATCAAACCTTTAAGGATGGGATTAGGCAAAGGCAAAAACAAGATTCTCACTACTCTGTTTCATCTATTTTTATTTCCCTCCCAGGAATTCTGAGTGTGTCTGCTATAGTGGTTTTCCTGTTTTATGGAGAAAGAGAAAGGAGGTAAGAAAAGGGACAGTGTGACTGGATGGGTGACAATGAGCCAGCTTTGCAGGCAGATACCTTTCACTAATTGTAAAAGGCAGTGGGTTACAGTGTGTGACAAACCTAGACAGCACATTAAAAAGCAGACATTACTTTGCCGACAAAAGTCCGTCCAGTCAAAGCTATGGTTTTTCCAGTAGTCATGTATGAATTCGAGAGTTGGACCATAAAGAAAGCTGAGGGCCAAAGAATTGACGCTTTTGAACTGTTGTTTGGAGAAGACTCTTGAGAGTCCCTTGGACTGCAAGATCAAACCAGTCAATAATCCTAAAGGAAATCAATCCCGAATATTCATTGGAAGGACTGTTGCTGAAGCTGAACCTCCAACACTTTGGCCGCCTAATGCAAAGAGCTGACTCACTGGAAAAGACCCGATGCTGGGAAAGATTGAAGGCAGGAGGAGAAGGGGATGACAGAGGATGAGATGGTTGGACGGCATCAGTGACTCAATGGACATGAGTTTGAGCAAGCTCCAACAGCAAGCAAGATGTGAAGGACAGGGAGGCCTGGTGTGCTGCAGTCCATGGGGTTGCAAATAGTCAGACACAACTAAGTGACTGAACAACAATGGTGTATGGGGGAGATGAGTACATGGGACCCTGTACTTTTGCTGCTCAATTTTCTGTAAACCTGGAACTACTTGAAAAGATAAAGTTGATTGATTTTTTTAAGAAGTCCATTGATTCTTTTAAAAAAAGAAAAAAAGCAATGGGGTCCAAACATGATTGATTTGTTCACTTACTTGTTTATGAGTTGGTCTTGCTGGCAGTTAATAATTCTATCAAAGTTGCTACTGAAAAACTGAATTTAAAATTTACCTGTGCCCATAAGCTCTGGCATGTTAACAAAAATTTGTGGTGGAGGCAAAAGGGGTTCCATGTTAGAAACTTTCTTCACAAAGTAGAGATTTCACTGAAATTTTTCCACATCCTTGACATGAGTTATTTAGATACCCATTTAAATAAGTATAACCAAACCTAAGCAAACTGCTTCCCCTTTCTGGAGACCAAGCAGGACGTCTGTTGTGGGATGTTCTTCAGTAGGGAATTGTAGAAAGATGTGGGAGTCAGCTCACTCCTGCTGCATCAGGTATGCCTGAAAATTAGCCAGAGGTTCCCTGCGAGGGAGGTTCTAGGGAAGCTCCAGGATACAGAATCTAACAGACTGAAGGATTTAAAAGGAGTTAGTAACAATCTATAATGGCAAAGTATCTTAAAAAGTATATGTATATGTAACTGAATCACTTTGCTGTACATCTGAAATATTGTAAATCAACTATATTTCAATTTAAAAAGAAAGAAAGAAAAGGAATTTGTCTTCGAAGCAAAAGGTGTTTTTCAGATAACACCTTTTCCTTCTCCAGGGGATCTTCCCAACCCAGGGATCAAACCCGGGTCTCTGGCATTGCAGGCAGATGCTTTATCCTCTGAGCCACCAGGGAAGCTCCTTTCAGATAACAGGATAGATTAAATTTTTCATCAGTAGCAGATTACCTTCTACAGAATGCCTTGCTTCTCAGTGTTAAAAGATCTATGTTAATCTTTTTATCAGCTTACTCACATGCTCATATGTAGGGAAATCAAATATGAAAGTAAATATATTCGGCATGAATGATATGGCATGAAATAAATGCTTTGTTATTAAAAAAAAAAAAAAGATTTCCAGTTGCAAAACTTCCATTTGCCTCCAATTTCTGAAGAAATTGCAGTGCTTCAGATCTCCTTTTTTTTTTTTAAATCCAGAGTTCCAAACCTGTTCCAGTGCTCTGAATGTCTTAAAAACAACATTAGGAAAGCCAGAAGTTTGTGCATGCCAACAAACATTACATCTATAACCAAAGATATCGGTCTCTATGATGCCAACTAGAATCTGAACTAGTATCAGAGCTGCCTAGCCTCTTAGATCAAGGCTAGCACAGGCCTCATAGAAACATTGTAATCAGAAGTTATCAGGAGAAGTCAATATAGGCCTGTAGGTAATGGTTTTACTCTGCTTCTGAAACAGTTCCAAAAATTCTTGAAAAACCCTTAATTACACCTCATCACTCAGAAGGCCATTGTCACTGACCCACACCATTGGCCAAATAAAGGCAGGAAACAAGGATATTAGCCACACTGCATCCTTCCAGGTCATACTGACATGTTGATTCTAGCACTTTCCTGCTTTGCTCTAACTCCACAATGGGGCATTAGTTTCTAAGACTTAATCATGGATCTGGATCCTGTTAATTCCACAAAATGGAGCCAAGAACCTAGGTCACTGTGAGATCGGGGGCAAATCAGTTTACCACACAGACACAGACAACAGACTATGGACACAAGGCAGCAGGGGAAGGAAGGAGAAGACGAGATGCTTGGAGAGAGCAACATGGAAACTTACATTACCATATGTAAAATAGATAGCCCGTGGGAATTTGCTCTATGACTTGGGGAATTCAAACAGGGGCTCTGTAAAAACCTAGAGGGGTGGGATGGGGAGGGAGATGGGAGAGTGGTTCTAGAGGGAGGGGACATATGTATACCTGTGGCTGATTCATGTCGATGTTTGGCAGAAACCAACAAACTTCTGTAAACCAATTATCCTTCAATTAAAAAATAAGTAAATTTTTTAAAAAGTTTACAGTGGTAATGAATGCACAACTTTGAATACACTGAAAACCTCTGAACTGTGTTCATTAAAAGATGAGTGTTATGGTATGTGATTTATATCTAAATAAAGCTGCTTTTAAAAATTAAAAAAATAAATAATAAAAGACAATGAGTTTGGACTAGATGAGCCAGCGATCAACCCTTTTCTAATTCTAAAGTTGTTGCTGTTTCATTGCCAAGTTGTGTCTGATTCTTTTGAGACTCCATGGACAGTAGCCCACCAGGCTCCCCCGTTCATGAGATTCTCCAGGCAAGAATACTGGAGTGGGTTGCTATTTCCCTTTCCAGGGGATCTTCCTGACCCATGGACTGAACCCACATCTCCTTCATTTGCAGGTGGATTCTTTACCACTGAGTCACCTGGGAAGCCCTAGTTCTAAAGTATTAAAACTCTTTTCCTAACAAATCCTGTCTAATCATACCACTCGAAAACTAAATACTGTTTCATCCTTATTTTGTCACCTGATTCAGGACTTGAGAGGCAGGTCTTGGAAAGCTCTGCCTGTGGTAGGGGCTCTGGAAGACCCTTTAGAGGTCAAGGACTCTCCTAGGGAGAGCTGAGAATCCCAGAATAACAGGGGTCTCTGATAATCATCAGGTTTGGTATCAGCCCAGAGAAGAACAGAAGAGAGTCTGTCCCTGAAAAAGCTACCAAGAAGTTAATGCTTCCCATGCACACCAGCAGTCACTTCCTCTTTCAGGACAGCCGTGCTATTTAATACCCCAAAAGACCAAGGACAAAGAATGGCATTGTATAAGCACTGTAACTCAAGCAATTAGCCAGGTAATGGTCTGTGGGGTTCATTATAGCAGAATGTCAATTAAAACACTTGGAAGGAGATTATACAAAGCCCTTAGATTTCAAATCTTATAAGTGATCCAGCAAGACTAAATTATAGTAAATGTCATATCACTACAGTAGGTATCACACAAATGAAAATAAAGTTTCTTTTTTAGTGTGGACTCTTGCTTAATATCTCATCAATCCTAGAAATTGAAAAGAGCAGCCAAGTGTCCAGTTTTCATTCGACAATAAAAGATATGGGATAAAGGATGTGATGTTTGAATTGAATATCTTCTTTCCTATCTTTGGCTTTTTTAAGTATTTTGTATCTATTTTGTATATCTCTAGTTAATTGTATTTTTAAAGATTAAAACATAAAGCAATTAGTTTCATTTTAGACTTCTGCCAGTGGACTTACAGAGGAAGAAAAGAAGAGGAATGAATAAAATATGAATTTCAGAGAGAAAATTATTTCTTAGAAAGATCTTCAGTTAAGATTTCTTTTGTTTAATGACTTGTCTGACTTCATTCTCACAGAAGCATAGCATTTCCTTTTTTTTTAATGCAGATATGTTATTAGAAAAAATGGCTTCTTCAAAGTAGAATAATAACTGACAGAGTTCTTTATGTAATTTCAAAAATGCAAATAGTATTTAAGATCCAAATAGATGGCCACAATGATTTACCTAAAAGTGTTAGGAAAAACATAATATATAAAAATTAGTTTCTGTCCTAAAAACCCTCAAGTCAAGTTTAAGCTGGCAGTTAATTCTTATTCATGAATTATAAATCCTTTACAGAGGGAGTGAGAATAACATGACCAGTAGATCTAGAAATATAATGTTCCACTAATTATATCAGAAGAGTTAAATGTGTATTAAATTTTTATTATTATTTATAACTGTTCCCTAAAATACCACAGGCATAACATATTTTTAAAAGCAAGCTATCTTTTTCCTCACCAGACAATTGTTATGACAGAAACTACATTTTTGATACAACTTCCTACATCATTTTAACTGAAGATATACTACAGAATTGTAATCTAAACAAAACCTGATTTTTAAGACCTTCATCTCTGAAAGGGAGTTAAATATCACATGGAACCAAAAATATGTAGCTTAACCCCAGTAATATCAATATATTATAATCTCCATTTAGAATTTATTTATTCTACTTATCTCACAGATACTGACAAATGTAGTGACTTTAAAATTAAGAATGGTTTTATACTCCATACCACAACCTTCCACACTTCAAAACTCAATACAAAAATTGGATTTAAGACAGCAAAGACTGCCTTCTACCAATTGCATGCTTTTATCACGTCTATTCATATTCTTATTTCCATGAAGCAAATTATGTCAGCATGACTGTTTATGCCTGGAATCTTACTGCAAAAGTCCTGATAAAGATAAAATAAATCAATGTTTACAATCATCACCTACCTTATGGGCTCCTTATCAGTAACCTCTCTTCTGGACAGCACATTAGAAAATTCAGTCTCCCTCACCATTATACAGGGTCTGTTTTATTCCTTTTGAGATTTACCCCTACCCAATGAGAGACGAGCACCCTATGATGAGGGGAGGGGTGGCTTTTCCTGACTCTGAAGGAAGGCTCTGAAATCTGATGAAATGCAAATATCTTGGGAATATTAAAGCCTTAGCTCTTCACTGGCCTGACCTTGTCTGCCATTCCTCTTGGTTTACAGGATTATCTTTCATCCTAAGTCTTTAAGGCCATGGCACCAGTGTGTCAAACTATTCTCTTACTTAGTAAATGCCATAGTTTTCTTGAGAATCTTTTATCTGTTATCTGGGTAGTACTTGAGTATTTAGAGACATCTGCTTCCACTGTTGAGTGAGCCTTCACTGCAGGAGAATGACCACTTGGGTGACATTTCTGAACAAACATTCTCTCCATCCTTCCCCTTTACTGCATGAGCCTCACATCCACTAAGGATTGACCAAGACTTGTAGATTCTTGGCCGAGTTCATTTCTAAGAAGATAACTGTGTCGTATTGTTTGAGACTTCAATAAGATGTTGCTGAGAACTTATAAATTACAAAAGCAATAGTGGTCTTGTGAGAGATCATTCATTCAGCAAAGAAGCAGGCAGACTTTCATGAGAACCTATCAATTGCCAGATCCTGTTCCAGATGCTGGGAATAGAGTGAGAGAAAGACTGACAAGGTTCCTACTTTCATGGAGTTTATTTTCTAATGGGAGAGACAACCAAAAATTAAAACACAAAGATGGAAACAGTAAATATCATATAGTAGTAAGCCCTTGAGCGTTATGCACAAGCTAAAATAAAGTGAAATGATGGGGGCTGAGTGGCTTCTTTAGAATGAGTGCTCAGGGAAGGTCCTTCTAACAGGCTGACTTTTAAGCTGCTGCAGTTGGAATGTGGAGAAGGAAGATATCAGAGAATAATCCAAGAGCCTCCCAAGTGCAGAGACTCTGAGACCGTGAGAGCAATACAAAACAGATCAGAACAGAGATACAAAGAAAACCAAACTAAATCCCAGATCAGCAGAATGGTGATATGATTGAATACACTAATATATTTAAGACAGGTGCTACAGAAGAGTACTGATCCACCACCAGAACATAGAAAAAGGAGTTTGGGAGGCACAAGCGGAATTGGGATCCCATCCAGACAAGTCCGGGGAGCCTAAGTCAATGGGACTTCAGTACTCCAGTCCCTTTAGTAACGTGATCCCCATTATGAGCTGGATGCAGCTGATCAGCATAACCAGAAGCCAGGAAATGTTTGATTAATATAAATCCTCTCCTTCTGATCCCACACTCACCACATTAAAGTGATGGGGACTGAGTGGCTTCTTTAGTCTTTCTTCATTCTGCCCTCAGAGAGAATGGGTTGACCCTAACGCTTAAAGTAATCTGACGTAGTGATCGCTCATGGTAAGTTACAAAGTGGGTTTCTAATTATCGTTTGGCTTCCCCTGTAGCCTGCTGGCTTGAAGAGTAGGCTGTGGTCAGGCTGATACAAGCCCAGATGGTTATATTTCTCATTATAAATTAATAGGAATTCTTAAAGCTGTCTGTCCCTCATTTTAGAGTTTCTGGGGTCTTGATTACTCCTGGATATTGACAAATTTAATCAAATTTAATTTTGACAAATTTAATATTGCAAATTTAATCAAGCCACTACCTAGAGAATCCCAGCCCAGCCCCAGCTGGCCTTTTCTTCATAACCACTGACTCCTGATGATTGAAGATACATATGCCTATGGCTCCCACATTGTCACTTCCTTGGTGGCTCAGACAGTAAAGCGTCTGCCTGCAATGCAGGAGACATGAGTTCGATCCCTGGGTCAGGAAGATCCCCTGGAGAAGGAAATGGCAACCCACTCCAGTACCCTTGCCTGGAAAGTCCCATGGACGGAGGAGCCTGGTAGGCTACAGTCCATAGGGTTGCAAAGAGTCAGACACGACTGAGCGACTTCACTTTCTTTCTTTTCACCACATGTGAAATGCTGGGCTGGATGAAGCACAAACTGGAAACAAGATTGCTGGGAGAAATATCAATAACCTCAGATATGCAGATGACACCACCTTTATGGCAGAAAGAGAAGAGGAACTAAAGAGCTTCTTCTTCTTTTTTTTTTTTTTGTTCATTTGGTCATTTTAATTCTTCAGCACAGCATTTTAAAGAGCTTCTTGATGAAAGTAAAGAGAAGAGTGAAAAAGTTGGCTTAAAGCTCAACATTCAGAAAACTAAGATCATAGCATACAGTCCCAGCACTTCATGGCAAATAGATGGGGAAACAATGGAAAGAGTGACAGACTATTTTGGGGGCTCCAAACTCACTGCAGATGGTGATTGCAGCCATGAAATTAAAAGTTGCTTGCTCCTTGGAAGAAGGGCTATGACCAACCCAGACAGCATATTAAAAAGCAGAGACATTACTTTGTCAACAAAAGTCTGTCTAGTCAAAGCTATGGTTTTTCCAGTAGTCATATATGGATGTGAGAGTTGGACCATAGAGAAAGCTGAGCACCAAAGAATTGATGTTTTTAAACTGTGGTGTTGGCCAGCCCAGGTTGGATGCATGAGACAAGTACTCAGGGCTGGTGCACTGGGCAGACCCAGAGGGACGGGAAGGGGAGCGAGGCGGGAGGGAGGATTGGGATGGGGAACACATGTAAATCCATGGCTGATTCATGTCAATATATGGCAAAAACCACTACAATATTGTAAAGTAATTAGCCTCCAACTAATAAAAATAAATGAAAAAATAAAATAAAATAAACTGTGGTGTTGGAGAAGACTCTTGAGAGTCCCTTGGACTGCAAGGAGATCCAACCAGTCAATCCTAAAGGAAATTAGTCCTGAATATTCATTGGAAGGGCTGAGGCTGAAGCTGAAACTCCAATACTTTGGTCACCTGATGCGAAGAACTGACTCAGTAGAAAAGACCCTGACGCTGGGAAAGATTGAAGGTGGGAGGAGAAGAGGAGAACAGAGGATGAGATGGTTGGATGGCATCACCAACTGGATGGACATGAGTTTGAGCAAGCCCTGGGAGTTGGTGACTGACAGGGAAGCCTGGCATGCTGCAGTCCATGTGGTCACAAAGAGTTGGACATGACTGAGCGACTGAACTGACTGGCCACAGGCATGTAGGTGTGCTCCATTTTGTCTGACTCTTTGTGACCCCATGGACTGTAGGCCGCCAGGCTCCTTTGTCCACGGGATTTTCCAGGAAAGAATATTGGAGTGCATTGCCATTTCCTACCCCAGGGGATCTTGCTGACCCAGGAATCGAGCCTGTGTCTCTCATGTCTCCTGCATTGGCAGGTGGACACTTTACCACTGCACCACCTGTCCACATCTAAAATGCCTGATGAGTTCAACCGGGCATGATGAAGAAAGCTAAACTGCCCTGAAATAAGTAGTCAAGCACAGGGAAGTCTCCCTCTGAGTTTATCAGGCTCTCTGAGAGCCTTGGCAAGCAAATATTAATGTCTGTTCCATCTCTATAAGAGGGAAGACTTGGTCTCCTTCAGGTGTTTTTTCCATAGATTTTCAATTACACCAGTAATATATCAATACATTTGCCCTGTAAATGCATAAAACATTACAGAGGACAACACCTCACTGCCCTAGGAGGAGCACTGTTATCACATATGAATTCTTTCAACCTTTTAAAGTATTTACATCCTATGTCTACATACATATATCCACTCATTAAAAAAAAAAAAAAAACTGTGTTTGCTTTAGGCTTAATAAATAGTTCTACATGGTACATCTTGCTCTGTAACTTACTTTCACTAAACCATATGCCTTGGAATTGGACTCATCTTCATAGGCAGTGTATGAATAACAGTGGAAGATGGTTTGAAGTTGACATAATGGTACCATGACTGACACAAAGGTAGTTTTCTTGGGTTACTTAGACGTCTTTTTCTCTCTAAATACCTAAAATCATTATACTACTAAAATATCTTTACCTAACAAAAATTGTAATAGTTTTGTTTAGATCTACTAAGTAAATCTAGAAGTAGGTATTTTTGGGTTTCCCAGATGGCCGCTAGTGGGAAAGAACCTGCCTGCCTATGTAGGAGACATAAGAGATGCGGGTTCGATCCTTTGTAGATGTTGACGTTTTCCTTATAAAGTATATGAAAGCAAATGTAGATTTTTCCACGGAAGAACACATAACTTTTCTCTTCATCTCTTTAATTGTTGCCTAATATTCCCCTACTGGAGTATGATGGCCTGCTGCTCTGACTGGTTTTCTATCATTTTTCTTCTATTATTACCAAATCTGCCTGAGCAGCCTTTCTCCTTAGAAAGCAGAAGAGACACTAAATGAGCAATGACCCATGTTTGCTGTGGTTAGAAGGTTATATAGAAAGCTGTAAATATTAACATATTAATCACTGTATTTAATTATTAATTTACTAGTAAGTAAAACCTCACAAGGAAGTACTGTTATCCCCATGTTATAGAGGAGAAAACTGAGCACAGGGAAGTTAAGAAACTTGCCCAAGAGAACCAGCCAGGGAGAGGTAGATCCAGCATTCAAACCCAGCTCTGTGCGGTGCCAAAGCCCAGCTCATAAGCCTATTTTATACTATTTTCCATTTCTAGCCTACAGGTACCTGTGAATTTTATCCTTCCTCTTTTCTTGACATTTAGACAGGACTTTATTGCTGAGGGCTTCCCTGGTGGCTCAGTGGTAAAGAATCCACCTGCCAAGCAGGAGACATGAGTTTTATCCTTGGATGAGGAAGATCTCCTGGAGAAGGAACCTGCACTAGTATTCTTGCCTGAAAATTCCCATAGACAGAGGAGAATGTCCATGGGGGTCACAAAAGAGTCAGACAGGACTGAGTAAACAAAATAATTACTGTTGAAGTACAAGAAGCAACCTTGATCATGAAGTTTGAAGGAGCATGGGCCATAGAAATCTTCATCAATTCATTTAAAAGTGTTCAGTAGGCATCATGCATTATGCTGACTCACATTAGGAATCCATGCCAGCCTATAATTCTTCACCCTCTCTGGCATGCTGGCACTGGATGGATTTATGTACCACTAAACTCAGATAGCTTAAAATATCTCATTGCCTAAGCCCTCAATAGTGCTGATAAAATATATGTAGCTGCATTTATAAATCATTATGTTTACTCACATTTAAAAAATTGAAAATAATGTTTTCCAAGAAGTTGTTGGACAGTTTCAACTTACTATGGACTGGCTGCGATTGCTTTTTATGTACCAAATCCTTATAATACTCTTATCACCTCATGTAGTTACTATGAAATGAATTATGCCTCTCCCCTGCCAAATTAATATATTGAAGCTGTACCTCTCAATGTGATGCTATCTGGACTTGGGGCCTTTCGGAAGTATTACTGATTAAGTTGAGATGCGATCATGAGGATGGGGCCCTCAGGATGGGACTAGTGTTCATATGAGAAGAAACACCAGAGAGCTTACTCTCTCTCTGCCCTGTGAAGACACAACAAGAAGGCAGCTGTCTGCAAATCAGGAAAAGAGCTCTCATCAGAACTCTGCCACCCTCTGGCACCCTATTCTCAGATTTTCAACCTCCAGAACTAGAAGAAAATTAATTTCTGTTGTTTAAGCTACCCAGTCCATGATATTTCGTTATGGCAGCCCAAACTGACCAAGACAATAGTATAATAGAGCTGCTGCTGCTGCTGCTGAGTCACTTCAGTCGTGTCCAACTCTGTGTGACCCCATAGATGTCAGCCCACCAGGCTCCCCCATCCCTGGGATTTTCCAGGCAAGAACACTGGAGTGGGTCTCCATTTCCTTCTCCAATGCATGATAGTGAAAAGTGAAAGTGAAGTCACTCAGTCGTGTCTGACTCTTAGCGACCCCATGGACCACAGCCTACCAGGCTCCTCCATCCATGGGATTTTCCAGGCAAGAGTACTGGAGTGGGGTGTCATTGCCTTCTCCGATAGTACTAGACAATAGCATAAGATTACTTTATTTGGGTCACTTTTTATGCAATCTTTAAAGATAAAATTAAGTTTCCCAGTGGCTCAGTGGTAAAGAATCACCCTGTCAATGCAGGAGACACCAGAGACATGAGTTCCATCCCTGAGTTGGGAGGATCCTTCGGAGGAGAAAATGACAACCCACTCCAGTATTCTTGCCTGGAGATTTCCCAGACAGAGGAGGCTGGCAGGCTATGGTCCATAGGGTCACAAAGAATCAGACACAACTAAGCAAGTGAGCATTCACAACATAAAATTATTAGGATTTTTAATCATTTATAACCTAGTTCAAATTTAGTTGACTGAAAGAAAGTCCCTATTCTTAGAGTTCTTAGTTAAAGCATTTAGCTTCAGTGAAGCATCATGATGCCTACAACTTATTTTCAATGGTTCCCAAAAACTTCTAGTGAGAAAGATAAAAACAAAAATGATAAAATGTTAGCAACTGTTTAAGTTGCGAAGTGAAGAGATCACAGGTGCTCATTCTGCCCTTCTTTCATTCTTCTGTAGGTTTCAAACTTTGAAAAACAAAAAGTTGAAAGTATGCCAGATTCAGCTATGACATAGTTATACAACAAACATCTCTAAAATCTCAGTGGCTTTGTGACAAAAACATTACTTTATTTCTCATTCACAGGTTTACAAGTGGGCTAGGCTGCTTGGCTTCAAGTTGGGAAAAAAGTGAAAGTCACCGTCGTGTCGATTCTCTGCTACCCCGTGAACTGTAGCCCACCAGATTCCCCTGTCCATGGGATTCTCTAGGCAAGAATATTGGAGTGGGGTGCCATTTCCTACTCCAGGGGATCTTCCCAACCTAGGGACTGAACCTGTGTCTCTTGCATCTCTTGTATCGACAGGCAGATTCTTTACCACTAGCGCCACCTAGGAAGCCCCATATATAGATACACATAAAACCAAGTGACTTCATAAAATGTTTTAAGTTCCTCTTCGGGGTACATTTGTACTCAAAATAATTTATTAGGAGGAAAACAATGAAGGCCTAGAATAAAGCTCCTTTTATAAAACAGCTACATCACCAAACAGATTATATTCCTGACCCTGACCTGAAGGAACGTGTCAGCTTTCTTTCTTTCCAAGGAAATCTGCCCAGCTGGGCTTCAGTCCAGAAAGTCTTTCTGCTTTAGTTCACTGTATCTCTCTCTGACCTTTACTTCTCAGATGTGTATCTCATGTAACAGGTCTGTACACTTGACCTTGACTCTTTTGAGTGAACACAAAAGAGAAAGGAGTTCAAGGAGAAAGTTTCCCTTAGTAAGTGGACGGCCGAAAATCTTCAGATTTCAGAGCCTTTTGTTTTTAATAAAGCAATTTTCCCTTAAACTTACCTATTTAAAAATTAAAGTTTCTCAGTAGCATGGAGTTCTGAAACTCCCAGTTTGAAATTAATTTTATACTTTATAAGATTTCAATTGCTATGAAGTTGTGTTTCATCCCTCCTCTTATTGAAAATCTCACTGCAAAAATATTCATTCGTTTTCAACTCTGGTAAAATTATAAACCTTATAGTGGAAAATTTAAGTGGTAGAGAGCTTCCTTCTATTTTGTAATTTAATGAGTAAATAAAGTCAAATTTTAACAGCTAGACATTTCACTATACTTGTTAATCATTCAAATTGACTACCAGAAAAAAAGAAAGATTATCTTTTTGGTTGCTTCAAACCTTTTTCTAAAGCCATTTAGCTTCTTTCTCATTGATTCAAGCAATAAGAGACCTAATGTTCCTTGAACAACTTATATTTGAAAATGCTTTTGCTTCCTGAAAATATTCAAGTTTTATAACATTGGGATTTTTTTCAATAAAGTGGAGTTCAAGAATATAGGCAAATCTCTCACCAGGGACTTTTGAAATACTGCAATATACCAGCAATTCAATTTAAACACTAAAAATAGTTTCTTTTATATCATACATTTTCTTAAAATCTGACAGATCTATAATTTCCCTCCATAAAATCAATTAATTTTTGCTAATACGTATCCATCATGAATATACACTTATGTCTAAGTGTTTGTTTTAAATACATGGTAAGGTGCCAATTAAAATGAAAATCTTTTTCAGTTATTTGAATTCTACCAGCGCAGTGACTGTGTGCATACGGAAACAGTCCTGGTTACCCACAACACAACCCCAACAATATATTGACGAATCAAAAATGAAATGTGTATTACCTGATTTTTCTCCAGCTTCCAAATCACCTAAAAGTAGTTACTCATATTTTACTTACTTTCATATCTATGCCCTACGACCCTCCCCTAAGTTTTCTAAGATTCCTCATGGGTGTCTTGCCAGGTGGCCCTATGGGCCCTACATGGCCCACTGTGCCCCATCCTCAAGTCTCTAAGGACCCCATCTCTGCTCGCCCTCCAGCCATGGAGGGGACAGTGCATTGTGAGGCGGGGGAGATACTGTCCCCTGCCGTGTACACCCACTTGGATGTCTGCTTATTCTCTTGATGTCTTAGAGAGATTTAAGTGTAAAACATTTTCTGTTTCTCTTTCCTGCTCCATGCAGAACTCAAACATGAGCTCAAAGAGGGCTAGCCTGGGGGATAAATCTAAATACATAGACAGGTTGCATTAGAATTCTCCTTTCTCAGTGGCAAATTTTTTTAACTGAAGCATAGTTAGTTTACAATGTTGTACTAGTTTCAGGTGTATAGCAAAGTGACTCAGTCATATGTGTGTGTGTGTGTGTGTGTGTGTGTGTATTCTCACATGGTGTGAGTGGTAAAGAACCTGCCTGCCAATGCAGGAGACATAAGAGATATGGGTTTGATCCCTGGGTTGGCAAGATGCCCTGGAGGAGGAAATGTATTTCCATACTCCATTCCAGTATTCTTGCCTGGAGAATCCCAAGGACAAAGGAGCCTGACAGGCTGTAGTCCACAGGGTCACAAAGAGTCGGACACAACTCAAGCAACTTAGCGGGCACACACACACACACACACACACACATTATATATATATATATATACACACACATATATATGTATTCTTTTTCAGCTTTTTTCCATCATAGGTTAATATAGTATATTGAGGATAGTTCTCTACTGTGCTATACAATAGGTTCTTGTTGTTTACCTATTTTATACATAGTAGTGTATATATGTTAATCCCAAACTCTTAATTTCTCTCTCCCCCAACCCTGTTATCCCCTTCAGCAACCATAACTTTCTATGTCTGTGAGTCTATTTCTGTTTTGTAAATAAGTCCATTCGTATTATTTTGTTAGGTTAAGTAATATATGATACTTGTCTTTCTCTGTCTGACTTATTTTACTTGCTGCAAATGGCAATATTTCATTCTTTTTATGACTGACTAATATTCTATTGTATACATATGTAGCAAATCTTATCCATTTATCTATTGATAGACATTTAGATTGCTTCTTTGTCTTAGGTATTGTAAATAGTGCTGCTATGAACATTGAGGTCATGTATCTCTTTGAATTAGAGTTCTCTCTGGATATATGGTCAGTGGCAACTTTGATCTCAAGAATGAATTCCTCCCCCAAGAGAGTTCTTCATCCTTGCTCTTAGGGAAATTAAATGGAAGTAATCTTGTTCAGGCTTCAGAGACAAGAAAGTAAAGCAGGCCTCTGACCTTGCTTCTGACCTGCCTGGACACTGCCCTAACAAGTCTGCTCCTGAGTGCACCTGTTGTTACCAGGAAGCTATGGGGTACTACAGATAAGATAGGGAGCAGGTCTTAGAATTCTTAAGCCCTTGGAGGAGATCTGGCCAACCACACCCAGGACTTAACAAAATTCTATGACTCACAAGATAAAACAAACAGCATTGTAAAACAAACAACAAACAGATTAAGGTAACACCAGAGCTGCTATTTGCTCATAAACCAATGATGATATCAGTTTGTGGCCAGGAATTATAAACTGGAACCCCCAATTTGTAATTTGAAGTCTCACCCAAGGAGCAGATGTGCTGCCCAGGAACTTTTCCCAACTGGGACTCCAGATTGCTGTTACATGGGACTTCCCAGTGCTGTTTGAAGTCTGGATGTTAGCTCACCCCAATTAGGTGATGTATGTACCATTCTATTTCTCTTTCCTTTTAATGATTGCTTATTGAAAGTAAAATCAATAATTTTATATTAGATATTGATTCTCTTTTAATGATTATATATTGAAAGTAAGTTAGATAATTCTCCATTAAATATTGGAATTGTTTATCTGAGTATAATGAGTGATTTCTTTAGTTAACGAATCCCTTGAACCTCAAAAGAACATTAAAACTTTCGGCAAAATACTTAGACACATCCACTTTCCTTTCCTTAACACTAACTCAACATTTTCCACACAGCCCCAGAAATATCTGGTTCCCGCTTTAAATTTAAAACCCCTGGTCCAAAAAATAAATAAATACATAAATAAATAAAACCCCTGGTCCACGTGATTATCTGCATCTAAAGTAATGTGTAGCTATCACAGAAACATTTTTAAAACTATTACTATTTGCATGTTAAAATAAGAATACTCAACTCTCATAGCTTAATTTTGGGGGTACATACTGTAGTGGACATGCAGGCTTTCTGACAAGGGTCTCTTTTTTTTTTTTAATTATTTTTTAATTTTTAGGCTTAAGAGTCCTGCATCTTCAAGGTAGAAACCAGAAAACTCAAACACGTGACTTACACTCTACCAAAAATTACTCAATGAAGCTTCAGTTTAGAAGTGAGCAACTTGAGGATGTTCTGAACGCAAACGAACACATTGGTAAGGCTTACAGCAGAGCTGACTGGCTTTCTCAGAGACTTAACCTATGCAGGGATCTAAGGCAAAGTGGGACAGAAACAGTCTTTCCCTGCTATTTGCCTTTGTTAGCAGGATTCCAAAGCAGTCCTGGGATTGACCTCAATATGTTTTGAAATTTTCACTGAAACTGCTCTTCCTATGTTTCTCACAGCTTTCTGAATTACTTGGGACTCAAACATGAATTCAATAGCAACTACTTTCAGTGCAGAGTATGTCCTAAGTTTTGTTCACAAGTGTTTTCAGAAAAATTGTCTTATTCTTTCCCAAATAAAATTCCTCAAGCCTCCTACAAATAGGTGTCTGGTGGACCCAATCCTCAGCTTCACTTTGGGCAAATCCCACTTAGGCCCAAGCTAGAGTTCCTACTTTATCAATATTGTCAAAGATTAAACTACCAAGGATTGAGCAGATAACCAACAAAGACCTACTGTATAGCACAGGGATTTCTGCTCAATATTTTATAATAATCTAAATGGGAAACAAGTTTGAAAAATAATAGATATATTTATATATATATAACTGAATAATCTTGCTATACACCTGAAAGTAACACATCGTAAATCAACTATAGTGCAACCTAAAATATAAAGTAAAAAATGTCTATTTTGCCTAAAAATAAAATAAAAAATTAAGATTGAACATATTTAAACATGTTTTAAGTAAATAATCAAATCAAACTTTTTCATCTCAGCATCTTAGAGTAACAAGGAAGGTCTTTTCACTGCTGGTAAAATTCCTGTTCGACAATTGCAAGAGACCCCATCTTTAACCCAGGATTCTATTCCTGAGATATTCCTTAGGCCTTCCTGGGATTGTTTACTTAAAGAGTTTATTCCCAGTTATGACTATCTGAGCTCCTCACATAGTCCAGCAGCCCCTGCAGCTTCTGCCGGTGGCAATGGGGCCACCCAGAAAAATGCCCACTCCGCTCCTCCTACTGTAGTTCTCCTGCTGGTATTGGGCTGCAGACGGTCAAGCATGAGCCACACTTTGTGGCCAAAACAACCTCTCTCACAATTGCTACAAGCTTGACCAGAATTCACCCTCTAGACTTCCCAGAAGCACAACTAAAAAGCAAGCTCTATGCTCCTGAAGAGACCATCTCAAATTCAAAGTTATTCAATCCTTAACAAACCCAAATAGAGGGCACTAATAGTCCCGACTGAATATCTTTTAGGAAAACTATTTCTGTTCCTTCTTTTAAAAGTAAAATACGTACATCTAATTGACATTACCAAACAGAACACAATGCATGCATTCTCAAATGGAGGAAACCTCACACCACTACTGCAGAGCAATGGGTGGTTTTTGTTTTTTTTTTTCCTTACAAATCTGAAATGAAAGAGCCTATTCTGAAGAATTCCCTTAACAAAAGTAGTGTTCCAATAAAACATCTTTTTTGGTAAAGACGTTTTTATCTCCATAAACCAAATTGCCAGCCAACCTGGAAAAAAAAATTAGCTTTCTCAGTAAATCTTTTAAAAGTTCAAGTACCTGCTGTGTAAAAGTAGTTGTTTTTTTTTTTTTAATCTAAAAACAATTTATACTTTCTTACCTAAAAAATCATTTTAAAAGCTTTTCAAATTAACTTTTACACATTTTAAAAATAAGTACTACCTGAAGATGGTGCAAAATTCAAAGCATACAAAGTAGATCTCTCTCCCACCTTAATTCACCCTTTCAGAAAGAACCACTCTTAGCAATATATATTTTTTATTCTTTCCAGAGGCTGCAGAGGATGCCTGTATAATGGCGTAACTTTCTTTGGGAGTTTACTGAGTCAAATTCTTAATTTTTAACTTTCCATGTGTTATGATTCTATTGTGTTCCAATTTCTGTATTTTCTTTGGATTCCTATAAATTGTTTGATGTTACCATCAAGTAGCTGGTGGCTATTTTGCCCTTAATAATAGCTCAGTTCTGCAAGGTGGGGAAGTTGTATTTTGGTTAGATTTTGCTTACTTACTTGTTTTCCTTATCCAATACAGCTGGTTACTTATCCCATTTCTTTAAAACTTTCCTGAGATTATGCACTTTAGTGCAAAAAGTATGTATAGTGTCAAGAACTGTGAAGGGCCTGAGATTTTAACCTATTTGTAAATTAACATTTAGTCTTTCACAGCCTGATGAATGTTGTAGAAGACATGAGACTCCTAGGCCAGAGACAAAGGACTGTCTACTGCTCAGAGTGTTAGCAACAGCCAGAGTACCATCATCTGTGCCAGGTCCCCAAGCCTCAATTCCTGCAATGTGATATCCAGAAGATGAAATGATACCTACATGTGAAGTAGAGTGCATTACCAGGGCAATAGCCTCAGCATAAGGATACCAAGTCTTTTATAACAGGAAGTAAACATGTGTCACTTTTGAGCCAAAAAGGGACATCTTTATTATACTGGACAGTAAGCAAACCTGCCTATTGCTCTGGAGGAATCTCTATCTTCCAAAGCTATTTCCTACATAAATATTCTTAAAAAGATCATTCATAACAAAGGTAGTCAGTTCCTCTGCTCACAAGATGTGATAGATCATGCAGAATTATCTCCAAATATACAGTGCCTACAATCTGCTAGACACTGGTAGGAATTTCAATCCATTCATTCATCAAGCTTTTATTGAGCACATCCTTTGTTCCAGACACCATTAAAGGAAATAATGCACACGAAGGAAATTTTTTAAACTGTGGAGAGACAAGCATTAGCCATTTTTTCTACCACCTTAGCTGATTTATCTTCCTAGTATTTGCCAGTAGTAAGTATTATGTCTGTTGCTGTTGCTGGCTATCTTCCAGTGTCTGTGTTGGTCTTTTACTTCAACAACTGGGATTCAGTCCGACAACTGGGATTCAATTCTGTGTTGGTCTTTTACTTCAACAACTGGGGTTCAGTCCAACAACTGGGATTCAATGTCCGACTCTTCGCTCCTATTTCATATATACAGCTTAATGAAATTAGAGGTAAGCACACACCCATAAAACCATCACCATGATCTGTGCAATAAACATATCCATCTATATATTACTTTTAAAAACACATCTATCACCTATAAAAGTTTCCTCTCACCCTGTTTATTTGTCTGTGGGGAGGGGGGCGGATAAGAACACTTAATATAAGATCTATTCTCTCAGAAAATTTTTAAGTATAGAGAACTGTTTACAGAACTGCAGTCCATGGGGTTGCAAAGAGTCAGACATGACTTAGTGACTGAATAGCAACACCACCACTGTTTACAATATGAAGAATATGATATAGTCAAACTCATAGAAGCAGAGAATAGATTGGTGGTTGCCAGGACCTGGAAGGTGGGGAAAACAAGAGGTATATGTGAAAAAATACAAAGGTTTAGTTATGCAAGTTGAAAAAATCCTCAAGATCTACACAGTGGTTATAGATAACAAGGCAGTATTAGATACTGTCTCTCCATTTATTTATGTCTCCCTTAAATTTTCCCAATAATGTTTTGTACACTTACTGGGAAAGATCGAAGGCAGGAGGAGAAGGGGACGACAGAGGATAAGATGGTTGGAATGCATCACCGACTCACTGGACATGTATTCCAGGAGTTGGTGATGGACAGGGAGGCCTGGCATGCTGCAGTCCATGAGGTCGCAAAGAGTTGTACACAACTGAGCAACTAAACTTAACTCAACACTAGTATATTGTACTATTTTATCAAATATATTCTTAAATATCTCATATGCTGATGTTAATGTAAAGATATTGCTTATTTAATTTAAATTTTTGTTTTTTGTATGTTGACTTAGTATCCTACAACCTTGCTAAACTTATTACATCTAACTGCTTTTTATAGATTCCTTGGAATTTTTCATCACTTCATGGCAAACAGATGAGGAAACAATGGAAACAGTGACAGACTTTAGTTTAGGGGCTCCAAAACCACTGCAGATGGTCACTGCAGCCATGAAATTAAAAGACACTTGCTCCTTGGAAAAAAAGCTATGACCAACATAGACAGCATATTAAAAAGCAGACACATTACTTTGCCAACAAAGGTCCATCTAGTCAAAGCTATGGTTTTTCCAGTAGTCATGTATGGATGTGAAAGTTGGACTATAAAGAAAGCTGAGCACCAAAGAATTGATGCCTTTGAACTGTGGTGTTGGAGAAGACTCTTGAGAGTCCCTTGGTCAGCAAGGAGATCCAACCAGTCCATCCTAAAGGAAATCAGTCTGGAATATTCATTGGAAGGGCTGATGCTAAAGCTGAAACTCCAATACTTTGGCCACCTGATACAAAGAACTAATTCACTGGAAAAGACCCTAATGCTGGGAAAGATTGAAAGCAAGAGGAAAAGGGGATGACAGAGGATGAGATGGTTGGATGGCATCACCAACTCAATGGACATGAATTTGAACAAGATCCAGGAGTTGGTGATGGACAGGGAAGCCTGGTGTGCTACAGTCCATGGGGTCGCAAAGAGTCAGACACAGCTGAGCGACTGAACTGAACTGAACTGGGATTTCCTACATGGAATGTCATGTTTTCTGTGAGTAAATACAGTTTTACTTTTTTTTTCCCAGCCTGTATAACTTCAATTTTACTTGCTTTTTTGTGCTGGCTTGTTATTATGCCAAACGGAATTAAGGAGAGTAAATACTCTTATTGCCAGTATAAAGGAAATCATTCAGTCTTTCATCACTACATATAACGTTGGCTGTAAATTTTTCATAAATGCTCTTTATTAGATTGGGGAAATTTTCTGTATTTCTACTTTTATCAGGAAGCAATGTTAAATTTTGTCAAATGCCCTTTCTGTATTTTATTTTTTTTTAAATCATGTGTGTTTCTTTTTTCATTCTGTTAACATTAAAATTATATGATTAATCCTACACTGTTGGTGGGAATGCAAACTAGTACAGCCACTATGGAGAACAGTGTGGAGATTCCTTAAAATACTGGAAATAGAACTGCCATACGACCCAGCAACCCCACTGCGGGGAATACGCACTGAGGAAACCAGAATTGAAAGAGACACGTGTACCCCAATGTTCATCACAGCACTGTTTATAATAGCCAGAATATGGAAGCAACCTAGATGTCCATCAGCAGATGAATGGATAAGAAAGCTGTGGTACATATACACAGTGGAATATTACTCAGCCATTAAAAAGAATACATTTGAATCAGTTCTAACAAGGTGGATGAAACTGGAGCCTATTATACAGAGTGAAGTAAGCCAGAAAGAAGAACACCAATACAGTATACTGATGCATATATATGGAATTTAGAAAGATGATAATGATAACCCTGTATTCGAGACAGCAAAAGAGACACAGATGTATAGAACAGTCTTTTGGACTCTGTGGGAGAGGGCGAAGGCAGGATGATATGGGAGAATGGCATTGAAGCATGTAAATTATCATATGTGAAACAAATCGCCAGTCCAGGTTCGATGCATGATACAGGGTGTTCGGGGCTAGTGCACTGAGATGACCCAGAGGAATGGGATGGGGAGGGAGGTGGGAGGGGGGTTCAGGATGGGGAACACATGTACACCCATTGCTGATTCATGTCAATGTATGGCAAAACCAATACAATATTGTAAAGTAAAATCAGTAACTAAATAAATAAATTATATGATTAATTTTTTAAAATGTTTAAACCAACTTTGCATTCCTGGGATAAACACTATTTGGTCCTAATATATTATCCTTTTATCATATTGCTGGATTCAAATTGTTAATCCTTAAATGAATTTTTCCATTCGTGTTGTGAGAGATACTACTCTCTAGTTTTCTTGCCATTTCTTTGTCTAGTTTTGGTATTAGTATTATTCTGTAGTCATGAGCTGGAAACTTTTCTCTCCTATTTTTTGGAAAAAAATGTGCAAAATTAGTACTTCTTCCTCAAATATGTGCTAGCATTCACCATGAAATCTTCTGGGCCTAGGGTTTTCTTTATGGGAAGATTTTTTAACTACAAATTCAATTTATTTAGTAGATATTGGGCTACTCAGGTCATCTATTTCTTTTATATGAGCTTCAGCAGTTTGTATCTTTCAAGGAATTTGTTTATCAAAGTTATTGAATTAATTAACATAAAGTTGTTCATAATATGCATAATATATTAATACTATTATAATATTTATTTATTTATCATAATAAATATTCATTTTAACTTTTTAATATATGTAGGATTTGCTCTAGGATTATAGTATATATATATATACATATATATATATTTAAGTTATTGCAGTCTATGATCAACTAATGTTATATCACTACACATATAGTTTTCCATCTCTCTCTACTCATTCTGAGACTCCAACAGCATGTATATGAGGATACATGAAGGTTTCCCATGGTATACTGATGCTCCATTCTGTCTTCTTTATCCTATTTCATATAAGATAGTTTCCACTATTATGTCTTCAAATGCACTAAACTTTTCTCCTGTAGTGTCTAATAACCTATTAATTTCATTCAGTATATTTTTGCCTTAAACATCATATGTTTCATCTCTACATATTCAGTTTAGGTGCTATTTATCCTTCCATTTCACTCTTCATCATGCATGTGTTTTTCTTTACCTTTTTCAACAGACAGTATATATAATAGCTTATTGTCCTTTCCAACTAATTCGTTTATCAGTGTCATTTTTGTTTCTATTAATAGACTTTTGTCTTCACTATGGATCATATCTTACCGCATCTTTGAATGCCTGGCATTCTGATTTTTATAGTGTTGGATACTGGATGATTTGTATTCCTCCAAATAATTATAGACATTGTTCAGGGATGCATAAATTTTCTTTGAAATAGATACTAGTTTTTTCACTTTAAATATTTTAGGCTATGTTTTAGGATGTAGTTAATTTACTTAGAAATGGATACTTCTGAGATTTGCTTTTAACCTTTATTAGGCAGGTTTAGAAGAGCCTTTAGTCTAGGAAGGGGCTCAGTACACGTTTTTTGGTAAAGGATCAGACAGTTACTAATTAGGATTTATGGAACATATGTAATCTGTTGTGTACTCTTTGTTTACTTTCAATAACTCTTTAAAAAAGTAAAAACCATTCCCAGATTGTGAATTATACAAAAAAGACCAGATCTGACCTTCATGTTATAGTTGTCCACCCTTTATCCAGGACTATTTGGCTCTCTTATCAATCCCTGGGAATAAAGAAGGTCTCCTCGCTGGCTGGTATAAACCCAAGCTATTCCTGGAACTGTGTGACCCCACGGACTAATCTGTCTGAAACTCTGTAAAAACATTTGAGCCAGGTTTTCAGTACTCTCTTTCCCCTCCAGTACTCCCTTCTTCCCATTGTAAGAGGCTTGGCCTCCATGAGCTCTGCACCCTGTCTCTCCATCGAAGGGAGTGTGCCAGGTTCGCCATGGGCTCCCCCACCCTGCACGGAAGCCCTCTGTAGCCTGTAGCTTGAACAATCATAGGGTTCACCTTATTTGTTCCCTTCTCTCAGAGATCATTCTCATGTACTATCTGTTGTCCAATATCTGAAAACCACTGTTTCATACATTTTGTCTGGTTATTTAGCTATTTAAGATAAATTCTGTGCCTGCTAATCCATTCTGGACATAAATACTGGTCAAGAATACAATTTTTTTTTTTTGGCTGTGCTGCACAGCTTTCAAAATCTTAGTTCCCCAACCAGGGATTGAACCTAAGCCCCCAGCGGTGGAAGTACAGAGTTGAAATCACTGGACTGCCAAGGAATTCCCAAGAATACAATTTTTAAGTATTTGCTTATACAAAATTAAATATTGATTTAAGCTCAAGTGAAAGCATCTCAGTTTACTCTGATAGCTCAGATGATAAAGAATCTGCCTTCAGTGCAGGAGACCCAGGTTCGATCCATGGGTCAGGAAGATCCCCTGAAGAAGGGAATGGCAATCTACTCCAGTATTCTTGCCTGGAGAATTCCATGGACAGAGGAGCCTGGCAAGTTACAGTCCATAGAGTCACAAAGAGTTGGACACGAGTAAACGACTAACACTTTCATGTTTATGTAAATCAAATTATATTACATAAAGAAATATTTTCTTAGGACAACTTTTTTGGAAAAGAAATTCCATATGTAAGTATAAATAAGGAAATGTCTATTATCAATGAAATGACAAATTTTTATTTAATTTTAATATTTCCTGAAAATGAGAAAGTTGTTAATTATCATTAGCTGAAAAGAAGATTCTATAAGACTGGATGAAGCACAAGCTGGAATCAAGATTGCTGGGAGAAATATCAATAACCTCAGATATGCAGATGATACCCCCCTTATGGCAGAAAGCAAAGAAGAACTAAAGAGCGTCTTGATGAAAGTGAAAGAGGAAAATGAAAGAGTTGGCTTAAAACTCAACATTCAGAAAACTAAGATCATGGCATCCAATCCCATCATTTCATGGCAAATAGATGGGGAAACAATGGAAAGAGTGAAAGACTTATTTGTGGGGGGCTCCAAAATCACTGCAGATGGTCACTGCAGCCATGAAATTAAAAGACGCTTGCTCCTTGAAAGAAAAGCTATGACCAACCTAGACAGCATATTAAAAAGCAAATACATTACTTTACCAACAAAGGTCTGTCTAGTCAAAATTATGGTTTTTCCAGTAGTCATATATGGATGTGAGAGTGAGACTATAAAGAAAGTTGAGTGCTGAAGAGTTGATGCTTTTGAACTGTGATGTTGGAGAAGACTCTTGAGAGTCCCTTGGTCAGCAAGGAGATCCAACCAGTCCATCCTGAAGGAAATCAGTCCTGAATATTCATTGGAAGGACTGATGCTGAAGCTGAAATTCCAATACTTTGGCCACCTGATTCAAAGAACCAACTCACTGGAAAAGTTCCTGATGCTGGGAAAGATTGAAGGTGGGAAGAGAAGGGGACAATAGTGGATGAGAATGATAGGATGGTATCACCGATTCGATGGGCATGAGTTTGAGTAGCCTCCGGGAGTTGGTGATGGACAGGGAAGCCTGGCATGCTGAAGTCCGTGGGGTCCCAAAGAGTCAGACACAACTGAGCAACTGAACTGAACTGAACTGAACTGATTAGACATCCCTAACCTAAATTTAACTAGGACATATTCATATTTGTCTAAAATATGTGAAACATATGACTGACATCTGATTTGGTTAGTAAGTAAGCTTTGTATTAAGAACAGCAATAGATATTTTTAAAGTTCTAAACAATTTGGTTTTTAAAAGAAATAAAAGAATTTCACTCATTTAAAAATGAGGATGGCAATTTTAGTGTTATATATGTAAAGACTTTAAATATATAAAGCAAATAAATTCAGCTTTTATGGACTTTTTAAGAACCATCATCTAATTGTTCTGAATACCTCTAATTACTTCTTTCAGACTTTGTTTAGAATGCCAGTTACTTCAAATGATATGTAACACTATAAGTGTTAAGTCTTTTTTCTATTTTAAAGCTATTTCAATTTGTGATATTGCTTTCCAGCAATTAAGCTAAAATGTGTCTCACATATTCAACATTAAAACCTAAATTACATGAGCAATAACATCTCATCTATGAACTTCCAAGAAAAAAAAATTTGTAATTTAATTCATACTTCCTCCATTACCTGAAAAAAACAATAATACGCCTGAGAGGAGACTTCCATTGTAAAAAAAAGAAAAATAAATGCCACCTCTAAGTTGGAATAAATTCACAGAAAACCTACCTTGACTGGAAGATATTAAGTTCATGTTAGTGCAATAATCAAATAATACTAATACATCTTACCTATCAATGAAGCATATCTTTTTAAAGCTATTAAATAATAGCATAAAGGACATAAGAAATTCATGATTTACTTTTTAAAAATGATGTCAATTACTGAAACCCTGCCAAGTCAGCAATTTTATATGTATTATGTCTAAGCCTTTCAAAAATCTTTTAAGATGACCATATTAAACTGAATTCTTTGGTTGCAAATAAATCTCTCTCCAATCTAGAGCCAGACATCCTGGAGTGTAAAGTCAAGTGGGTCTTTGGAAGCATCATTACAAAAAAAAGCTAGTGAAGGCGATGGAATTCCAGCTGAACTATTTCAAATTCTAAATGATGATGCTGTGAAAGTGCTGCGCTCTGTATGCCAGCAAATTTGGAAAGCTCAGCAGTGGCCATAGGACTGGAAAAGGTCAGATTTCATTCCAATCCCAAAGAAAGGCAGTGTGAAAGCATCTTCAAACTACCATACAACTGCACTCATTTCACATGCTAACAAGGTAATGCTCAAAATCTTCAAGCTAGGCTTCAACAGCATGTGCACTGAGAACTTCCAGATGTATAAACTGGATTTAGAAAAGGCAAAGGAACCAGAGATCAAAATTGCCAACATCCACTGAATCATAGAAAAAGCAAGGGAATTTCAGAAAAGCATCTACTTCTGCTTCATTGACTACACTAGAGTCTTTGACTATGTGGATCACAACAAACTGTGGAAAATTCTTAAAGAGACGGGAATACCAGACCACCTTATCTGTCTCTTGAGAAACCTGTATTCAAGACAAGAAGCCACAGCTAGAACTCGACATGGAACAATGGAGCGGTTCAAAATTGAGAAAGGAGTATATCAAGGCTGTACCCTGCTTATTTAACTTACATGCAGAGTACATCATACAAAGTGCCAGGCTGGAAGCCTCAAAAGCTGGGAATCAAGATTGCTGAGAGAAATATTAACAACCTCAGATATGCAAATGATGCCACCCTAATGGCAGAAAGTGAAGAGAAACTAAAGAGCCTCTGGATGAGGGTAAAAGATGAGAGTGGAAAAACTGGCTTAAAACTCAACATTCAGAAAACAAAGATAATGGCATCCAGTCCCATCACTTCATGGCAAATAGAAGGGGAAAAAGTGGAAACAGTGACAAATTTTATTTTCCTGGATTCCAAAATCACTGAAGACGGTGACTACAGCCATGAAATTAAAAGATGCTTGCTCCTTTGAAGAAAAGCTATGACAAACCTAGACAGTGTATTAAAAAGCAGAGATTGCCGACAAAGGTCTGTATAGCCAAAGCTCTGATTTTTCCAGTAGTCATGTACAGATGTGAAACTAGGACAATAAAGAAGGTTGAGTGCCAAAGAATTGATGCTTTCAAACTGTAATGCTGGAGAAGACTCTAGAGTCCCTTGGACAGCAAGGAGATCAAACCAATCAATCCTAAACAAAATCAACCCTGAATATTCATTGGCAGGAATGATGCTGAAGCTGAAACTCCCAATACTTTGTCCACCTAATGTGAAGAGCCAACTCACTAGAAAAATCCTAATTCTGGGAAAGGCTGAGTGCAGGAGGGGAGGCGAAGACAGAGGATGAGATGGTTGGAGAGCATCACCAACTCAATGGATCTGAGTTTGAGCAAACTCCAGGAAATAATGAAGGACAGAGAAGTCTAGTATGCTGCAGTTCATGGGGTTGCAAAGATTTGGACATGACTTAGCAGTTGAACAACAACAAAAATCTCTCACATGTCTTGCATTTTCTTTCTCCCTCTGTCTGCATTTTCTCTCTCCCTCTGTCTGTCTGTCTCTGTCTCTCTCTCACACACACTTTTCCTTCTCCTTTCAGATTGGTTTCATTCTAAGGATCAGTGGCTACCCAGACTTGAAACTGACTAGTGTCATCTTGGGGCTTGTATCCTTATACTCTCACAACCAGGGAGAAAATACAGCTTTTCTATACCAGCTTCACTTTGAAAAAATGAGTTTCGAGGGGGAAATTCTGATTGATCAGCCTTAGATTAAATGTTCACATCTTGCTTAGATTATTGTAACCATAAGGATAAAGAACTATTTTATAATTGGTCCAAACAGAGGGATCTTTCTTTTACCATTTGGAGAAGGAGCAGTACAATAAGGTCACTGGAAGATAAATTGTAAGCTAGTATGCTCTTTCAGATATACCCAGGCTTCCTTTTATTACTCATTCAGGAAACACACAGCATAAGATCAAAAAGAGAGCATTTAAGGAAAAATAGAATGTTAAGCCTTTTTCATGCCATTAACTTTTTGGGGGGAAAAAAGGTCATTTGTCTCACTTCCCAGGTTTGGTTGATTAAATGTATTTCTATCTCCACTGGCTTTTCTGTAAACTCTCAGACAAGGATTATGGGTTGTGGGCCAAATGTGACCAGCTGCCTGCTCTGAACTAGTTTTTACCAGGACAAAGCAATACCATTTATTTACACATTGTCTATATCTCCTTTAGAGCTAAGAAGTTGTTGCAGAAATTGTATGTCCACAATGCCTAAAATAGTTACTGTCCTGCCCTTTACAGACATAAATATATAAACCTGCCCTTTATATATTCCTGAACTAGATGCTTGATTATATCTAGATTCAGTTGTTTAGACCAGAATACTTTGTATGTACACACTGTATTTTTTATATCATATTATGAAGCACATAGCACTTTCATCATCCTACTTTTAGTGATAAGATGGAATCAACTCAAAAAGTTAAACATAAGTGACCATATGACCCAGCAATTTCAATCCTAAATTATAACCAAAAAAAACTGAAAAGATATGTCCACACAAAGACTTATACACAAATGTTCTTAGCAGTGTTACAATAGCCAAAAATAGAAAGAGCCTAATTTCCATCAACTAATGAATGGATAAACAAAATGTGGTATATCCATGCAATGAAACATTATTCAATCATTTAAAGGAACATAGTACTGATACATGCTGCTACATAAATAACCATAAAAACATTATGATAAGTGAAAGAAGCCATATAATGTGATTCTGTTTAAATGAAATGTCCAGAATAAGTAAATCCATAGAGAGAGAAGGTAGATTAGTTACTTCCAAAGACTGGTGGGAAGGAGGAATAGGGACTAACTGCTAATAGGTATCATGTTTCTTTCTGAAGTGTTAACAAAATGTTCTGGAATTAGATAGTAGCGATCTTGCACCACTCTGCAACTATACTCAAAACCACTGACCTGTATACTTCAAAGAGTGAATTTTTACTGTATGGGAATTATTTCTCAATAAAGCTGTTATTTTTAAAAAGGATGAAATCAGAGGGTTCAATTATATGAACCTGAGCCCTCTATTATAAGATTCTCCCATCAACTTTCTACCTCATACCTTTATCATTTATACATGATTATTGCCCAGAAGTGTTATTTCATTAGAAGTTGCCAAACAGTGATTTTCTTTTTACAATTTATTTATTTTTAAAAAAGTGATTTTCTAATTTTACCTTTCTCTTTTCACCTTAGATTGAACTCCTATAAAGAAGAATTTTCTTTCTTCAACTCTTCAGTTACATAAATAAACAATTCACATAGGTAAGGCAAAGTAGCTTGGTTCTTTTCCTTTTTCAGTTTTCCACAGAAATGACTGGTGCTCTGGCAACCTCCAGTGGTGAATGGTGAGATATTTTCTTTGTTTTACCTTGTTTCCTTTGCTAATTCGTATATAGATTTAGCTTTGGATTTAGACTTGGATTTAGAGTTAAATTCATTGCAGCCAGTCTTTTTGATGTTTAAACGGTCCTGTGCCCTGGGAACTGCTTTCCGGTTGGCCTCTATGCACTGTTGGCATGATTTCATTAGACTTTTTTTTAACAGTTTTATTAAAATATAATTCACATACTACACAATTCACGCATTTAAGGTAAATCCCCATTTCTTCTACCCTGCAACCTATCACCTGCCCTATTCTGCCTTATGGCAGAAAGTGAAGAAGAACTAAAGAGCCTCTTGATGAAAGTGAAAGAGGAGAGTGAAAAGGTTGACTTAAAGCTCAACATTCAGAAAACTAAGATCATGGCATCCGGTCCCATCACTTCGTGGCAAATAGATGGAGAATACTGGAAATGAAAATGGAGATGAAAAATACTGGAAAAGGTGGCTGACTTTATTTTGGGGGGGCTCCAAAATCACTGCAGATGGTGACTGCAGCCATGAAATTAAAAGACGCTTACTCCTTGGAAGGAAAGTTATGACCAACCTAGACAGCATATTAAAAAGCAGAGACATTACTTTGTCAACAAAGGTCTGTCTAATCAAAGCTATGGTTTTTCCAGTGGTCATGTATGGATGTGAGAGTTGGACTGTGAGGAAAGCTGAGCACCAAAAAAATTGATGCTTTTGAACTATGGTGTTGGAGAAGACTCTTGAGAGTCCCTTGGACTGCAAGGAGATCCAACCCATCCATCCTAAAGGAGATCAGTCCTGGGTGTTCATTGGAAGGACTGATGCTGAAGCTGAAACTCCAATACTTTGGCCACCTCATACGAAGAGTTGACTCATTGGAAAAGACCCTGATGCTGGGAGGGACTGGGGGCAGGAGGAGAAGGGGACGACAGAGGATGAGATGGCTGGATGACATCACCAACTCCATGGGCATGGGTTTGAGTAGACTCCGGGAGTTTGTGATGGACAGGGAGGCCTGGCGAGCTGCGATTCATGGGGTCGCAAAGAGTCGGACACGACTGAGCGACTGAACTGAAGTGAAACAACACACATTTATTACCTCACAGTGTCTGTGGGTCACACAGGTTGTCTGAGTCCTCTGCTCAGCACCCCACTAGGCTGAAATCAAAGTGTTGGCCAAGACTAAGATATGATTTCAAGTGAAACTCAGAGTTCTCTTTTACCTTTACTAGTATTTGCAGAATTCAGTTCCTTATGGTTGTAAAGTGAATCCTCACTTTTTTTTTTTTTTTTTTTTTGGCTAGCTGTCATCTGGTATGACTCTCAGAACTTAGAAATCTCCCTCAGGTAGGTCCTAACCACAGAACCCCTTCCAGAGGTCCTCTCACATGTAAAGCTGACTTCTCCAAAGCCATCAAGAGAATCTCTGTTTCAAGGACTCACCTGATTAGGTCATGCCAAGTCAGTATAATCCTCCTTTTGATTAACTCAAAATCAACTGGTTATGGGCCTTAATGACATTAGAAAGATTCCTTTACTTTTACCACATAAGGTAGCCTAATCCTGAGAGGGATATACTATCATCTTCACAGATTCTCCCTGCACTCAAGAGGAGAGGGCTATACAAGGCATACGTTGGGGAGAGAGAAGAAATGGTTGAGAAGGGGTCTATCTTAGAATTCTACCTACTATATATAGAATTATAAATAATGCCTCAGTGAAAGGCTCTGTGCATTTATTATTTTGTGCTTGTTGTCAGTGTATCTTTGAGATGGATTCCTAGAAAAAAGAGCATGCATATGTTGCTCTATATTGTCAAAGTTTTCTCCACAGGGTCAGACAATTCTACATTTCCATAAGCAACATAAGAAAAAGGCAGCTCCCCAAAAGACTCCCTAACAGAATATGATGACAGACTTTTTGGTTTTACCAATATAATTGGTAATAAATAGTATCTCACTGTAATTTAAATGTGTATTTTTCTTATTATGAGAGGATTTAAGCATTTTTTATATGTTTCAGAGACCTTCTGAGCTATGAGTGTAATGTGCTCAAACTCTCTAGATTATGGAGATAAGAAAGAGCATTTACAGATAGCATGAAGTACAAAAGAGACATGTATATGCAAATTACCCTTACAAAAGAAGTACTCCAAAGACACTTTCTGAATAATGGCGAGAATGTTGGCTACCCAAGCACCAAAATCTGTCTCGGAAACGTCCAACATTTATTTTATATATTGTTGACACTATATGAAAGGAAAGATCACAGGTGAAATGTAAATAGTTGGTTTTTTTGTTTGTTTGTTTGTTTGTTTTAGTATTTGAGACTGTGTTGGATGAACAGCCTCCCTCCAGGAGAGGAATATCTAGGAGGGTTTAAATGTCACTAACAGTCTCAAAATTATTGCAGTGGATTTGCAGCAAAAGGGTTATAAAGGGCCTTTTTCATTAAAAATGTTCTTTGATCTTCAGAAAAAAAAAGAAAGAGCATTTGTCCTTGGGGAAGTTGATACAGCCACTATGGGAGACAGTATGGAGATTCCTTTAAAAAAGTTGGAATAAAACCACCGCATGACCCAGCAATACCACTTCTAGGCATACATTCTGAAGAAACCAAAACTGAAAAAGACACATGTACCCCAATGTTCACTGCAACATTTAAATATTTAAAATAGCTAGGACATGGGAGCAACCTAGATGTCCATCAACAGATAAATGGATAAAGAAACTGTGGTACACATATACAATGAGATATTCAGTCAGTTCAGTTCAGTCGCTCAGTCGTGTCCAACTCTTTGCGACCCCATAAATCACAGCACGCCAAGCCACCCTGGCCATCACAAACTCCCAGAGTTTACTATGATATATTACTCAGCCATAAAAAGGAACACATTTGGGTCAGTTCTGATGAGGTGAATGCACCTAGAGCCTATTATACAGAGTGAGGTAAGTCAGAAAGAGAAAGACAAATACCTTATATTAATACACACATGTATGGAATCTAGAAAGATGGTACGGATGAACCTATTCGCAGAGTAGCATCGGAGATACAGACATAGAGAACAGACATAGGGACAAAGATGAATGGAGAGAGTGGCATGGAAGCATATAAACTAACAAATGTAAATAGATGGCCAATGGAAATTTACTGTATGATGCAGGGAACTCAAACTGGGGCTCTGTAATAACCTTGAAAGGGTGGGAAAGGGCGGGGGGTGGGAGGGAGATTCAAGAGGGAGGGGACATATGTACATCTATGGTTAATTCATGTTGATGTGTGACAGAAATCAAATCAATATTGTAAAGCAATCATCAATTAATTTTTAAAAATTCATGAAAGCTATGGATCTGATCCTAAAACTAATTTTATCTAAAAATACCCATGGGCATTTTTCTATACAATGTATATCACTGCTCTAATGTTTATTGCTTTCACATTGGCAACATAGAAAAAAAAACACTTTATTAAATTTTTTTTCTCAATATTGTATGATGGTGATTTCTATCTTTCTTTTGACTTCCTGGTATATTATCCCTTTATTAACCTCACTCACGGCTCAAGTTTACTTCCCACCGTGGGAGCCACAAAACCCAGATGCTTGTTCTCCAGCACCCTTGACATTTAGGACATGGACCACTGGCACAGACTCAGCCAGTTAAATCCAGCAGCCTGGCCCTCTCAGTTTGGACAAAGAAGCAGGAACAGCACAAGATCCATTACAGTGGCTGGGCCAGCAGCAGCTGGGTGTGCTGTTCAAGGACTTTGGCAACAGTGAGGCGTCCAGAGCCCTCTAGAGGCAGCTACGTGCTTCCCTACGTGCTTCTTGGCCATGGCTCAGGCTGCCTCATCTGCCCCTAGTCCAGCTGGCTTCACCAGGCTCCTCTGCCAGCCCTCCCAGAAACTCTCAGAATAGTCCCATCTTCTTTCATTAAAACCCTTTGCTGTTTTATCAATCCTGACTGGTACATTTCTTTCTTTTTTCTTTTTTTTTTTTTTCTTGCAGAAATTAGTGGCAACATCCTGAAATGTGAAATAAGTCAAGTTGCTCGAGTTAAATGAAAATTAGCTTGATGTCTGCTCAGAAATGAGAATTCTGAAGCTATTTGGCTAGAATGAGAAGTTAAATTACAGTGATCTTTGACATAACACACTTGTCAGCTTTAATATCCAACTTACTTCCATTTCTGGTTTCTAATAAGTGCTTAATCACAAAGATGTGAATTTTTATAACCTTTAAGACAGCTGGAGGCCTGGCTGCCCCCTTGATCTGTAGGTAAAATTTTCTTGTACTCAATAATTTCACAGCTCATGAAATCTAAAGCTCCATCTCAAGGTTTCTGCTCATCCTGAACCAACTAGCATTTGCCTCCCCTCACCTCTAAGCTCTGTTGTCTTACATCCTGCCTTCTCCATACAACATCAACTCCATCTCAGCCACTTTTCACACACAAGCTTTTGTATATAAATAGATTTGACTGAAATTTTTTGTGTGTGGAGAGGGGAGGGGGCGACAGAGAAAGATCACATCAAGTAATGTTGTACTATTTTACTGACTCTAATTTTTTCTTTCTATTATACAAAGCAGGTGTGGTCATTCTATGAAGCTTTGGGACTCATCAATCTCCATACACCAAGAGGGCTCCCATTTTACCCAATGGTAATCTTATACCCTGCTTCTGTTGTTCCGGGACTTCTTTGTACTGACCTTCCCCAATCTGCAAGAGGCAGTCCTGTTGCCTTGAAAAGGATTAGGATTGTAAAAGCAGGCACAAAAAAAAAAAAAAAAAAAAATCAAAAAAGGTAGCATGGGGTTTGGGAGGTTTTGTTGGATTTCTGGGTTTTGTTCACCTTTTGATTTCTGTTTTATGCCTATAATGAGCTGTTAAGTGGGAAACAGGAGAGTCCTGAGGGAAATAGGGCATGGAATTTAATCATAATAATTTATTAGAAGGAAAATTGAAGGAGAGGCAGACAGTTCCACCTTCAAATCTCCAAGGGAACTAAATGAGGATTATCTGGGTAAGGAGGTGACTGGGAGAAGAGTGTGTACTGGAGCATCACCTGAGGGGAGGGAGG
Source organism: Cervus canadensis (assembly GCF_019320065.1). Classification (NCBI taxonomy): domain Eukaryota; kingdom Metazoa; phylum Chordata; class Mammalia; order Artiodactyla; family Cervidae; genus Cervus; species Cervus canadensis. Next base: position 79,929,615 of record NC_057392.1, read on the forward strand.
AGGAAGAACTGAATCACAAAGATGGGGTGGAGGATGGGGCAGCAAGAAAAGAGGCAGAGTCACCATCAAGCGCAGCCACATCCCTAAATCAACTTCTGCAAAGAACCTGATGGAATCTGAGCCAGTGCCCGGCCACCACCCATGGCCATTGCAGTGAGAGCCACAGACGGCTCACTAACTTCACTGAGGGGCTATGGCAACTTTCTTTCCATTGCGGACGGGCGGGGGAGGGCTTGTCACATACAAATTATCTACCAGAAAGACATTTATCTGGACTCTACCACATCCAAAATGTGTCCTATAGACACTTCATTTTTCAAAAGTAAAAGTCCCTGAGAGGGAGTTGGAGATATGGAGTTGCAAGCTACCAGTTCCAGCATCTGGGAAAAACTGAACAGTGACAAAATTCATCCCAGTTACACATTTATCAAAGCATGACTTCCAACAAAGACAGTTCTCTCAAAGACGAATTCAGGGTCCAGCTCATAAATTTTCCAACAACTTTACTGCAGTAAATGGAATAAAAACTAACATCACTTGATTGTTCACATTAAAATAATCTTCTGTCAAGCAACAATAGGATTTTCTAGGTCTCTGAACTGAGCACAAGTCAAGTCATCTCTTTTGGCTCCACATCAATGATGGTACCTGTAGTAATCAGGGTTCTTCAAGAGGATGTAGATATAGATAATATAGCAATAAGAAATGGGCTCACATGATTATGGAGGCTGGAAAGTTCCACGAGGTCCAAAGGTATAGTTTTAATCCAAAGGCTGGCAGGTTTGAGACCTAGGAAACAACAGAATTTCAATTCAAGTTCAGAGGCAGAGGAAAAAACAATATCCCAATTCAAGGAAGGCCGAATGAATTTTTACACAGAGGAGGGTCAGCCGTTTTGTTCAGACTTTCAACTGATTAGATGAAGCTCACCCACATTAGGGAGGACAATCTGTTTTACTCAACCTATCTATTTAAATGTCAAGGTTGTCAAAAAATATCCCCACAGAAACACTCAGAATGGTGTTTCTGAGCACACCATGGCTCTATCAAGTTGACACATAAAATTAACCATCACAGTAATTTTAGCAAAGACCTGAATCTTTGGTGCTATCTTTGTCAGCAAGGAAGGAATTTCAAATTCAAACTTCTATTTTGAGGTTATCTGAGCAAAATAAGGAGAAGGCAATGGCAACCCACTCCAGTACTCTTGCCTGGAAAATCCCATGGACGGAGGAGCCTAGTAGGCTGCAGTCCATGGGGTTGCAAAGAGTTGGACACGACTGAGCGACTTCACTTTTCACTTTCATGCATTGGAGAAGGAAATGGCAACCCACTCCAGTGTTCTTGCCTGTAGAATCCCAGGGATGGGGAAGCCTGGTGGGCTGCCGTCTGTGGGGTCACACAGAGTCAGACACGACTGAAGCGACTTAGCAGCAGCAGCAGCAGAGCAAAATAACTTTCAAATTAACTCTACCAAATTTCCAAGAGTCTATACAATGCTACCTTCTCAATATCCCCATTTCCAGACTATAAAAGTACTTCGTATAGCACCAGAAAATTCACACATTTGGCCACCTCCACTGGCAACTTGGTCAAAGAGCTTGCTGTTTTTCTCAGTGGTACCCACAATTATCACTGCAAAAACTTGAATCAAAAGATTTACTCAAGTATGTGACCAAAAATATTTTCCAGGTAGGTCAGGCCATGAATGAGCTGCTCCCATGTCAAAACGGAGAGAAGATTTAGTTCCTTCTCTCTCTCTCTCTCTCAAAAAAAAGAGGGACTTCCCTCACGGTCCAGCAACTGAGATTCCCTGCTCCCAATGCAGGGGACCAGGGTTCAATCCCCAGTTAGGGAGCTGGATCCCACATGTTGCAACTACAGCTAAGACCTGGTACAGTCAAATAAATAAATATTAAAAGAAGAAGAAATTACCATCTGATAACCAACCACTTGTTTCAAGGTTTGCTCTTGGAAACCAGTAAACTGGCTCATAGAGAAGAACTTTGTATCTGGCTCCCATTTCTTGAAAAAACCTCTTTAAAAATGCTACTTATGAATTTAACACTTCTGCTAGCAGTAAGCATGCCTTCCTTCAGGAATTTTGATAGGGTATTGATGCCAACACACACTCCTGTCAAAGGCAGGGAGTCATTGCAACATGTCACCAGGCAGGAGAACCAAGTGCAGAGCCAAGCATCCAGGGACCCCATCTGGACACAGGTATCACGAGTTTTCTTCCAGGCACAGTTCTGCTTGGCTAAGATGCACTGCACCATTTTGAAGTTGATGACAACCTTTCCAGTTCCCAAGAGAAGTTGGACCTTTTCTTTGATGACATCAGCATGCACATAACAGACGGAAAACAGGGCTGTCTGCACCAAAAAACATCATTCGCTCTGTTGACGAAACTAGTGGTGGCAGCTCTATGATGGGCTGTGAAACATGAAGAGAAATGTCAACAGTTACAGTGAGTCACATAATTTAGGACAGATGCTCCTTCAATTACCCTCCTCTGTTCCAAGTTCCCCCCAGTGTAGCCATTCCCAGGGCAACAGGGTTTTATTGAGTCCTCTCTGAATGTAGGTAGCTTCTTTCCTTTCCTGCTATAATTAGCATTCTAGTGGTTTTTCTTTGGGGTCAAATCCAGATGTTTATAAAAGCGTAACCTTTTCAAATCAAGACTTTTCTGGGACTTTCCTAGTGGTCCAGTGGTTGAGACTTCACCTCCCGGTGCAGGGGGTATGTGTTTGATCCCTGGTAGGGAAGCTGGGGTCCCATACACCTGAAGGCCAAAAGACCAGGCATGGAACAGAGGCAATATTGAAAGAAATTCAACAAAGACTTAAAAAAAAAAAATGGTACACATCAAAACAAAAATCTTAAAAAAAAAAAAAAAAGACTTTTCCTTGAGACCTTCCAGTGAGTTTCAGAAGGAACAGACACGAAGTACTCGCTGTTTTTGTGGGATTCAGAATCTCATTAACAAGAACTCAGCCACACCAAGAAGCACACCAGCTTTTGTATTGGAGACAAAAACGGAAGCAAGTGAAATAGACGTCTCATCATTTTACCTCTGTGAGTGGCTCAGTTCTGGGCCTGTCCTTCTCATTCCTGCTTGGCTGACAGAGGGCGTCAAGCTTCGGTCCTTGAGCAGGCTCCACCACAGCTGTGAGAGGGGCAGACACGTCCTGCTCCCCACGCCCTGTGGGTGCTCCATTCACTCCCCTCACGCCTTCCTTCTGTGAGCAAGGGAAGATGTTTAAGGAATGGTCATTGGTCCACATTTTATCAGCAGATGATATAACTTTTTTCTTGCAGCCTTGCATTGCTTCTCTTTCATTTTGTTTCTTTAATCTAATTAGTACATTTATGTGACTCTGGCTCTCTGGAGCAAGTCTCCAACATTCTTTGTTTCAGCAGCTCTTTCTGAGGCGGGGAAGATAAATCTGGTCAAAATCTTCTCCTCAGACCCACCCATCTTAGTTTCTAAAAAAGCTTCTTGAAGCCTTCTGGCCTTGAAATCTCTCCTGTCCTTTAATTGAGTTTGCCAGAAGAGCCTTAAATGGAGTTGAAGGGGGATCAGACAAGGGTCCAGTCAGAAAGCACCCTAGTCACTTAAAAATAGAGAAGAAATGAATGCAGGGGATTAGGCTAAAACATCGCTGGAGGGCCCAGAGAAGACCAGAGGGGAAGGAGAGATCCAGAGGTCAGGAGGTGCAGGAAGGCATGCCGTCCTCCCTGGGCAGAGGGACGTTCTCTGTGGCTGCTGCTACCACGACCCCTGCAGGCGCTCCCCACTGCTGGAGCCAGAAGCCAAAGGGCTTCTTAGCACACAGGAGTCCCTCTTCTTATCACACAGAAAGACACTAACTGGAAAGCAGTTGTCAAGCTGGGAAATGAAGCTCCCAGGTTTTCTCCTTAATGGGACAAGACAAGCAGGGGGTTGAGTACACCCAGAAAATAAGACATAATAAGTCTTGTGGATCAAAGATAAAGGACTTTATTCCTCACAGCACAGCAGGCAGTATGCTGTTTATGGTCACATCTGTTCTCCTGATCTCCCAGCTCAAGTTCTGCAGGGCAAGATCCAGTGGCCAATGTTGGATACCACACACAGCAGGCTTGTATCCAGCTAGGAGCCCCAAGCTTAGGAAATCCCAAACTTATAAAGGGAACTGTTAGCAAACCTGTGCAACCATTGCTCCAGAGAGAGAGGTTATTTTTATTACCCTGAAAAGCAAACAAATATACCCTCTAGCCCAAAGTAAACATTTTTGCTATCTGCCATGACTATTTGCATATAAACATCCTTAAAAGAAATAGTTGGGAACAAATGCTGATATAAATCATGCAGAAATACAAGAAACCCGTGAAGAATTATCTCCCACAAAAGCAGCCAATAGATTTTTGAAAGAACGCTAGGGGAATTATTAGGAAGCCACTATCTGTAACCAGGAAAGAATTTCCTTCACCTGTGAAAGTTGCTCCTTTACTAACTGAGCAGTTACCTTGCATCCAGCCAAATCAGGAGATGAACACTATTATCACTGGGGTGACAGATATTAAAACAGACCACTATCTTTTTTAGTATGAGTGGGTTAGTCACTCAGTCATGTCTGACTCTTTGTGACCCCAGTGACTGTAGCCCACCAGGCTCATCAGTTCATGGAATTTTCCAGGCAAGAATACTGGAATGGGTACCCATTCCCTTCTCCAGGGGAGTTTTCCTGACTCAAACCTCGAACCCAGGTCTCCTGCACTGCAGGCAGATTCTTTACCATCTGAGCCACCAGGGAAGCCCAACCATCTTCCTTAAGACATTAGCAAACAGTCAAAGAGGAAGGACAATAAAAAAATTTCTGGACATAACTGAGGTTTCTTTCAGTAATCAACTCATTTGGAAAGGAAGTACATCAGAATGACTTGAGGATCTCTCTAACAATTTTGTATTAAGAGGCGGGTGTCTTGAAACCGCTGAGACAATGATAACTTTTCAAGAATTCCCTGCCAATATTTGCAACACAACTAAATGTATAAATATACCAGATTTACATTTGTTCATCCATTGACAGTTTTTTCTTTTTATAAATTCCACTACCAAGCACTGTGCTAAGTACTAAAGACAAAGTTGAACAAGACAGACAAGACCCCTGCCTTCATAAAGGTTATATTCCAATGAAATAGACACATAAGAAGCAAGAAAAGAAATGTATAGATATAAAAATTACACATTTAGAGAGATGCTGGAAAGGAGATAAATGGGGAACTGTAGGAGAGGCAAAGTTTAATCAAATAAGGTGAAATTGTGGGGGTAGCTCAATCATGTACAACTCTTTGCAACCCCATGGACTGTAGCCTGCCAGGCTCCTCTGTCCACGGAATTCTCCAGGCCAGAATACTGGAGTGGGTAGCTGTTCCCTTCTCCAGGGCATCTTCCCAACTCTGGGATCGAACCCAGGTCTCCAGCATTGCAAGTGGATTCTTTACCACCTGAGCCACCAGGGAAGCCTGGATAAGGTGAAGGTATATTATTTAAAATCAGTGTAATGGGAAGATGGTGGGGTAGAAAGACCCTGAGTGCACCTCCTTTCACAGACACACTAAAATAACAATGATTTACAGAACAATCATCAGTGAAAGAGATCAGAAAGTACCAGAAAAGATCTTCTACAACTAAAGACATAAAGATGGAGCCACAAAAAGATGGGTAAGAGGGGCAGAGTCATAATATGGTAAAAACCTACACTCTCCTGTAGGCAAACCACAGATGAGAAAACAATTACAACTGCAGATGTTCTCCCTAAGGAGTGGGGGTCTGAACCTCACATTGGGCTCCTGAGTTCAGGGTCTTGTGCTAGAAAGATGAAACCCTAGAACATTTGGGTTTGAAGACTAGTGGGGCTTTCAGGAGTCCCACATGGCTGAAGAAAATAGAGACTCACTCTTAAAGGGTGCACTCAAAATCTTACATGCTCCAGGCCCCAAGGCAGAAGCAGTAATTTGAAAGGAGCCTGGGTCAGATCCACCGGCAGATCTTGGAGGGTCTAAAAAAAAAAACAAAAACAAAATATCGATGAAACTAAGAGCAGTCTCCTTGAAAAGATAAGTAAATCTGATAAAATTTTAGCCAGATTCATCAAGAAAAAAAAAAGAGGAGGCCCAAATCAATATAGTCAGAAAGGAAAAGGAGTAGTTACAACTGACAACACAGATATACAAGAATTACAAGAGACAAAATTAACAACTATGGGCCAATACAGTGGACAACTTAGAAGAACTGGACAAGTTCCTAGAAATGCACAATCTACCATGACTGAACCAGGAAAAAATAGAAAATATGAACAAATCAACTACAAGTGCTGAAATTAAATCAGTTATTTTCAAAAAGCAATATATAACAGTCCAGGACCAGATGGCTTCACAGATGAATTCTACAAAACATTTAGGAAAAAGTCAATGCCTTTTTCAAACTATCCTTTTCAAACTATTCCAAAAGCTGCAGAGGAAGTACTGTTTCTGAACTTGTTCTATGAGGACAGCCTCACCTTGATACCTAAAACAGACCAAAATATCACAGAAAAAGAAACTTAGAGGCCAATATCACTGATAAACATAGATATCAATAAAATATTAGCAAATCAAATTCTACAATATATTGAAAAGACCATATCAGATCCAAGCAGGATTTATCCCAGGCATGAAAGGATGGTTCAATATCCACAAATCAATCGATGTGATAAATCACATTAATAAACTGAAGAATAAAAGCCATGTGATCATCTCATTATACACAGAAAAACTTTTGACAAAATTCAGCATCCATTTATGATAAGAAAAACTCTGCAGAAAGTGGGTTAGAAGGAACATACCTCAACATAATAAAGGCCATATATGACAAACCCACAACTAACATCATACTCAAAGATACTAGAGGAAGAAGAACAAACAAAACCCAAAATTAGTAAAAGGAAAGAAATCATAAAGATCAGAGAAAAAATAAATGTTGCCATTTGCAACAACATGGATGGACCTGAAGAGTATTATGCTTACTGAAATAAGTCAGACAGAGAAAGACAAATACTGCATGTTACCACTTACATGGAACAGAAAAGAAACAAACTCACAGATATAGAGAACAAACTCCTGGCTACCAGTGGGGAGAGGGAAGTAGGAAGAGGCAAGATAGGGGTAGAAGATTCAGAGGTACAGACTACTATGTATAAAATAAATAAGGTGCAAAGATTTATTGTACAGCATATGGAATAAAGCCAATATTTATAATAACTATAAATGGATTATAATTTATAAAAATGTTGAATCACTGTGTTGTACACTTGAAACTAATATAATTTTGTAAATCAAATGTACTTCAATTTAAGAAAATTATCACAATGAGTGAAAAAGAGCCAGTTCCACCAAAAGTCAGAGAAGAGTGTTCCTAGCAGAGCAAACAGCCAAGCAGAGATCTTGAATCAGGAAAGCTGCAGGAGCTGATAGAAGGCCTATGTGACTGCAGCCTAGTCTATAAGAAAAGATGAATGCAAAATCTGAATTATAAAACACTTATCACCATTTCTTTCAGAACACTTTGTTTACATTTATAAAATAATAACAGACCTTGATCATCAGTAGCTGATGAAATTTTAATCTTTCTTGAGAGTTTAGGAAGACTACAGTTGCACATACTCCTAGTCTCTTTTGCATTGCCCCCCCCACCCCCACCCACCACCTCCTCCCTTACTAAAGCCATACAGAAGCTTGCCCTGCCACTTTGCCCCTCTAGATGTCACTGGGGTTACCAGAAAGCTTGCTGTCATCACACATCATCTTCTTCAGACTGCTCCTCCAGCCCCATAGGAGTGTCTGTCACTCCCTGCTGTGGCTTTGGGGTGGGCTCTCTCTGGCTCTTGTAATTCCCTTACCTACCCCATGAAACTCGACCCAATCCCCTTGAAAGGCTGCAGCCCTCTCTCCCCTGGAGACTGGGAGGAGTTAGGTGCACAGGTTTCCCCTCTCATCTACAACTATTAGCTCAACAGGCAGTGCAGGCATGTTCAGACACTTTTCAGAAAGGGATCGCTACATGGGAGGGGAGATGTTATGATTCAGCTGATGTAGATGCTTCCTCAAGCCTCTTCATTCCAAAAATCTTCCTTCCCACTGGAAGAATTTTGATCTCCTGGGTTTTTCTTCTGTCTCCCCTTGCTATGTCCCAAGTCAGGGCTCCTGGCCTTGAGTATCTTCTGCCTCAACCAAGGAGATGGTTGTATGCATTTCACCTCCCAAGATCTTAAAAAAGGAGAGTTTCAGTCCTGCAAATAAATGAGCATCCATCTTCTAACTCAAAGTCTCTTTTTAAGTCTCACCGGTGAGAGCTATGGTCCTGCTGGCTCCTTTCTCAGTTGATGTATAAAATAGCCTTACCCACTGACTTCTGGCAAGACTGTCATAAGGTGCCTTGAGACTTTCCTCAGTTCGTACCTAAATAACCCCTTAGGGCAGCCTCATATTCAGTATCTAAGCACACTCATGAGACCTCCCATAAAGACAGTGGACCCTGGACTTCCTGGGACAAGTTGGATCTGTGGTAAAATACCCTTATTACCGTGCTCTAAGAAGCCACACATGGAAAAAAGCTAAAAGCATGTTAATAATACTTTCCTGAAACTCCTTTTGATAGGTCACAGTTAATTTATTTAAAAGAATCATCAATGTACCTAGGAGAGGAAAATCCCTGTGGCTTAGTTTTCTGTCTTCTTGGACAAAATGACTAAAGATTTTATACAGGTTAATTTCTAAATATACTTCGCTCAATACTTTTATGGAATAAACTTGGGGAAAATGATGTGATACACCCCTGTGAGTAGAAAACAAATTTGAGATGATGGATTCTTTTTTGGTAGTCCCATGGTGACTTTTCTCCTATAGAGATGGAAGCCTCTCATCAAAAAGATACTGGACATACCTACTTTGACCCAGAAGGATTCTTTGAGTTATTTTACCAAAATCTTGTGTTCATGTTCAAGTCTGCTGTGCACAGCTTTTAACATTTGCAATCGGAAATAAAGAAATACTTCATAGAGTCACTTTAATCATTTTGTCACAGTTTTTATTGTTATTCAAGCACACAATTCAATAATAGTAACCTACTTTATACTGAAACTGACTAAAAGAATCTGTAGACTTGGCTTCAAGGTCTTGCTGTCTTGTCCTGCAAATTCCTTTTCCTCTTTGGGTCTCTGACTATTGATTTATTCAGATAAGCAGATGATCTTAGTTTATAAGAATAAGAAAACTGGAGACCAATCACCTAGAGGTGACTCCTGGGCCCGTCACATCCTAGCAATTGTAACTCTTCTGAAGGGTAAGTTGCTTACTTCATGGATTTAAGCCTTCATTTCTGCATCTACAAGAGGCGGATGATAGTATTTACCCTGTGTGATAGATTCAGCGTGGAGCCAGGTAACCCCCAGCAAAGTGAAAGCGAAAGTCACTCAGTCATGTCCGACTCTTTGTGACGCCATGGACTATACAGTCCATACAATTCTCCAGGCCAGAATCCTGGAGTGTGTAGCCTTTCCCTTCTCCAGGGAATCGTCCCAACCCAGGGATCGAACCCAGGTCTCCCACATTGCAGGTAGATTCTTTACCAGCTGAGCCACCAGGGAACCCCAAGAATACTGGAGTGGGTAGCCTATCCCTTCTCCAGAGGATCTTCCCAGCCCAAGAATTGAATCAGGGTCTCCTGCATTATAGGCAGATTCTTTACCAGCTGAGCTACCAGGAAGTCCCAACCCCCAGCAAGAACTTGATAAAATGGCAGCTCTAATTGCTTTTTTAAAAGTTACTCCATACACACACCTACGATGTATAAAATAGATTATCAGCAAAGACCTACTGTATAGCACAGGGAACTCTACTCAATATTCCATAATATCCTATGTGGAAAAAGAAACTGAAAAAGAATAGATATATGTACATGTACAACTGAATCACTTTGCTGTATACTTGAAACTAACAAAACATTGTAAATCAACTATGCTCTAACATAAAATAAACTTTTAAATTAATAATAAAAGTTACTCCAAGCATCAAAAAAAAAAAAAATAGTAACCTGCTTTAGTAAAGAAAGCTGAGATTTAGGCAAAGAATGACAACCGTCTAAAGGGAAGAGGATCCTGACACTGGTTTTCTTCTGGCTTCTCTGGGTTTACAGGCACGTTACAGTTTGGTGATGTCTGTAAAACACAAGCCACTTAGTAACCCAGGGCAATGGCTTTGCTGGAACCAGTCAGTTGAATTGTTCAGAAAACAGATTTCTTAACACAACACTGTAAATCAACTGTACTTCAATTTTAAAAAAGAAAGAAAACACATTTCTTCTGTTCTATTTCATTTTTCTCTAAAATGGCAGTTTTATCACCAGTTTGTGGTGATGAATTGTTTTTAAATGATTGGTTCTCTGAGACCAAGAACACATTAAAAAGAACCCTCCTCTTGATGATGAGTATTATTCCACTCCATCTACCTCACTTTGGGAAACAGTGGCAGGGGTGGAAGTTACAGCCGGCTGGGCACACAGGTGCCACCTGGCCATCTGCACCTGGGTCAGTTGCAGAGTTCTTTAAAAATAAGTCTGATGACAGAGGAGGTTTGTTTAAAATGCTTTGTCGTACTGCGAGGCCAATAACAGGTTGGGCAGTCCAAAGATACAACAGGGTTATAGGCCCCTAGACAGCTCATCAGAGAGCTTCTGTGAGTAAATTGGAAACCATACACCTGAAAAACAGGGCAGTAAATGCTATTGTAAAAGTGATGTAAAGGAACTCTGCTCCCCAAAGAGAAGGCTTTTAATGGCTCCTAATACTTACTCACACGTGCTATTACCAGAAATAAAGAAAAAATAATGCTCAGAAGTCATATCTTTGGGGCCAAAATACTTTTTAAAGCTCTCAAAATATGTGAGAGGAGATTGTGAGTGAACCACTGCTATGGAGCGTTAACATACAACAAATTTGCTAGGCTTTAATTTATGTAGAAATGACATAATTTTTAATGAAGTAACTAGCAACAAATAAGGAAAAGGGGCCAATAGATGACAAAATTAAATCAGCAAGTATAGCCGAAGTTAAAAGCAAATGAGATTTCATTTCAGTTTAAATAACAATGTTTTGCATTTAAATGAAACTCTACCTTAAAATATAGCATATGTTAATAGAAGAAAAACAAGTTGTCTCTTATTTTATGGAGGAGAGCAGAGGCGCTCAGGTGGAGAACTCTTTATTCTACTCCTCAACACATTCACTAAGTATTAAAATGCATATGTCATTTTCTCAGAGTCAAATGTCAGATATGGATTCAATTAAATAATGTTTTAAATTATGTAAAAATTTTGTGGGATGCTATAAGGTTTTGATTTAACTGCTATCATAAAAATTTTTAGAAATTTCAAGTAAACTAAAGACTCTGTACAACAAGGGAACAGAAAATAAAACAATTTTACCCAAGAAAGTTCTAATAAATCGACATCAGGTTACAAAATCACCAGATGTCACTGAGTGCCATCCTAGAGAACCTTCCCTCCATCCTTTAAGGCTTCCCAGGTGGCTCGGTGGTAAAGAACCCACCTGCAATGCAGGAGGCATGAGAGAGGTGGGTTCGATCTCTAAGTGGGGAAGATCCCCTGGAGGAGGAAATGGCAACTCCAGTATTCTTGCCTGGAAAATCCCATAGACAGAGGAGCCTGGTGGGCTATAGTCCAGAGTGTTGCAAAGAGTCAAACATGACTGAGGAAGCATGAGTGAGCATGCATCCTTAAAATGATGAAAAAAAAAGATGAAAGAAGTTTGGCCATAGTCTTTGGTCTCATAGAAAACATCCATTTTATTGGGAGCATTTCTCCATGTTACCACAAGCTCAGACTATCAACGTCTACTTCCCTGATACATGTGCACACACACACACACAATCCCACATATTCACACTCACACACACACACACACACACATTCACATGCACACACAGTCAGTAGCCCCTTTATTGAGGTTCTAGTGACTGGACCTCCCTTCAACCTATCCCTGGTGCCATCTTTGCTCAGTTCAGTTCAGTTCAATCACTCAGTTGTGTCCGACTGAGTGTTTGTGACCCCATGGACTGCAGCAAACCAGGCTTCCCTGTGCATCACCAACTCCCAGAGCTTGCTCAAACTCATGTCCATTGAGTCAGTGATGCCATCCAGCCATCTCATCCTCTGTTGTTCCCTTCTCATACTGCCTTCAATCTTTCCCAGAATTAGAGTCTTTTCTAAAAAGTCAGTTCTTTGCATCAAGTGGCCAAAGTATTGGAGTTTCAGCTTCAGCATCAGTCCTTTCAATGAATATTCAGGACTGATTTCCTTTAGGATTGACTGGTTGGATCTCCTTTCAGTCCAAGGGACTCTCAAGAGTCTTCTCCAACACCACAGTTCAAAAGCATCAATTCTTCAGTGCTCAGTTTTCTTTATAGTCCAACTCTCACATCCATACATGACCTCTGGAAAAACCATAGCCTTGACTAGACAGACCTTTGTCAGCAAAGTAATGTCTCTGCTTTTTTAATATGCTGTCTAGATTGGTCATAGCTTTTCTTCCAAGGAGCAAGTGTCTTTTAATTTCATGGCTGCAGTCGCCATCTGCAGTGATTTTGAAGCCCAAAAAAATAAAATCTCTCACCGTTTCCATTGTTTTCCCCTTTTCTTTGCCATGAAATAATGGGACCAGATACCATGATCTTACTTTTTCAATGTTGAGTTTTGAGCCAGCTTTTTCACTCTCTTTTTTCAGTCTCATCAAGACAGTCTTTAGTTCCTCTTCACTTTCTGCCATAAGGGTGCTGTCACCTGCATATCTGAGGTTATTGAATTTTTTCCCAGCAATCTTGATTCCAGCTTGTGTTTCATCCAGCCTGGCATTTCACATGATGTACTCTGCATATAAGTTAAATAAGCAGGGTGACAACATACAGCCTTGACGTACTCCTATCCCAATTTGGAACCAGTCCATTTTCCATGTCCAGTTTTAACTGTTGGTTCTTGACCTGCATACATATTTCTCAGGAGGCAGGTAAGGTGGTCTGGTAGTCCTATCTCTTGAAGAATTTTCCACAGTTTGTTGTAATCTACACAGTCAAAGGCTTTGGCATAGTCAATAAAGCCGAAGTAGATGTTTTTCTGGAATTCTCTTGCTTTTTCTGTGATCCAAAGAATCTTGGCAATTTCATCTCTGGTTCCTCTGCCTTTCCTAAAACCAGCATGAACATCTGGAAGTTCATGGTTCACACACTGTTGAAGCCTGGCTTGGAGAATTTTAAGCATTATTTTGCTAGCCTGTGTGATGAGTGCAATTGTGCGGTAGTCTGAACATTTTTTGGCATTGCCCTTCTTTGGGATTGGAATCAAAACTGACCTTTACCAGTCCTGTGGCCACTGCTGAGTTTTCCAAATTTGCTGGCATATTGAATGCAGCACTTTAACAGCATCGTCTTTTAGGATTTGGAATAGCTCAACTGGAATTCCATCACATCCACTAGTTTTGTTCATAGTGATGCTTCCTGAGGCCCACTTGACTTCACATTCCAGGACATCTGGCTCTAGGTGAGTGAACACACCATCGTGGTTATCTGGGTCATGGAGATCTTTTTTGTATAGTTCTTCTGTGTATTCTGTTTTTCTTTTTAATTTATTTTTTTATTGAAGGATAATTGCTTTACAGAATTTTATTGTTTTCTGTCAAACCTCAACATGAATCAGCCATAGGTATACATATATCCCCTCCTTTTTGAACCTTCTTCCCATCTCCCTCCCCATTCCACCCCTCTAGGTTGATACAGAGACCCTGTTTGAGTTTCCTGAGCAAATTCCCATTGGCTATCTATTTTACATATGGTAATGTAAGTTTCTATGTTACTCTTTCCATGTATCTCACCCTCTCCTCCCCTCTCCCCATGTCCATAAGTCTATTCTCTATGATTGTTTTTCCATTGCTGCCCTGTAAATTTCTTCAGATTCAGATTTCATTCTTCTAGATTCCATTTATATGTGTTAGAATACAATATTTATCTTTCTGTTTCTGACTCACTTCACTCTGTATATTAAGTTCTAGGTTCATCCACCTCATCAGAACTGACTCAAATGTGTTCCTTTAATGGCTAAGTAATATTCCATTGTATATATGTACCACAACTTATTCATCCATTCATCTGTCGATGAACATCTAGGTTGCTTCCATGTTCTAGCTATCATAAATAGTGCTGCAATGAACAATGGGATTCATGTGTTTTTTCAATGCTGGTTTCCTCAGGGTATATGCATACTATCTTCCAAAGTGGCTATATCAATTTACATTCTCATCAACAGTGCAGGAACATTCCCTTTTCTCCACACCCTCTCCAACATTCATTGTTTTAGACTTCTTGATGATGGCCATTCTGACTGGTGTGAGGTGATATCTCATTGTAGTTTTGATTTGCATTTCTCTAATAATGAGCAATGTTGAGCATCTTTTCATGTGTTTGTTAGCCATCTCTATGTCTTCTTCAGAGAAATGTCTGTTTAGGTCTTTTTCCCACTTTTTGAATGTGTTGTTTGTTTTTCTGGCATTGAGTTGTATGAGCTGCTTGCATATTTTGGAAATTAATCCTCTGTCAGCTATTTCATTTGCTATTATTTTCTCCCATTCTAAGGGTTGTCTTTTCACCTTGCTTATAGTTTCCTTTGCTATGCAAAAGCTTTTAAGTTTAATCAGGTCCCACTTGTTTACTTTTGTTTTTATTCCCATTACTCTAGGAGGTGGGTCATAGAGGATCTTGCTTTGATTTATGACATCAAATGTTCTGCCTATGTTTTCCTCTATGAGTTTTATATTTTCTGGTCTTACATTTAAGTCTTTAATCCATTTTGAGTTTACCTTTGCATATGGTGTTAGGAATTGTTCTAATTTCATTTTTTATATGTAGCTGTGCAGTTTACCCAGTACCATTTATTGAAGAGGCTGTCTTTGCCCCATTGTATATTCTTGCCTCCTTTGTCAAAAATAAGGTACCCATAGGTGCATGGTTTATTTCTGAGCTATCTTGTTCCATTGGTCTATATTTCTGTTTTTGTGCCAGTACCATTCGGTCCTGATGACTACCTTTGTAGTATAATCTGAAGTCAGGAAGGTTGATTCCTCCAGTGCCATTCTTCTTTTTCAAGACTGCTTTGGCTATTCAGGGTCTTTTGTGTTTCCATACGAATTATGAAATTCTTTGTTCTAGTTCTGTGAAAAATGCCATTGGTAATTTGATAGAGATAGCATTGAATCTGTAGATTGCTTTTGGTAGTATAGTCATTTTCCCAATATTGATTCTTCCTATCCAGGAACATGGAATATCTCTCCATATGTTTATGTCATCTATGATATCATTCATTAGTGTCTCATAATTTTCTGTGTACAGTTCTTTTGTCTCCTTAGGTAAGTTTATCCCTAGATATGTAATTCTTCTTGTTGCAATGGTGAATGGGATTGATTCCTTAATTTCTCTTTCTGAGTTTTTGTTGTTAGTGTATAGAAATGCAAGTGATTTCTGTGTATTGATTTTGTATCCTGCAGCTTTGCTAAACTCACTGATTAGCTCTAGTAATTTTCTGATACTATCTTTAGGTTTTTCTGTGTAGAATATCATGTCATGTGCAAACAGTCAGAGCTTTACTTCTTTTCCAATCTGGATTCCTTTTATTTCTTTTTGTTCTCTAATTGTTGTAGCTAAGACTTCCAGAACTATGTTGAACAATAGTGATCAAAGTGGGCACCCTTGTCTTGTTCCTGATCTTAGGGGGAATTCTTTCAGTTTTTAATCATTGAGAATAATGTTTGCTGTAGGCTAATCATATATGGCCTTTACTATGTTGAGATAGATTCCTTCTATGCCCATTTTTTGAAGAGTTTTGATCATAAATAGGTGCTAAATTTTATCAAAGGCTTTTTCTGCATCTATTGAGATTATCATATGGTTTTTATCTTTCAATTTGTTAATATGGTGTATCACCTTGATTGATTTGCATATATTGAAAATCTTTGCATTCCTGGAGTAAACCCAACTTGATCATGGTGTAGGAGCCTTTTGATGTGTTGTTGAATTCTGTTTGCTAAAATTTTGTTGAGGATTTTTTGCTCAACAAGTTCATGTTGTTTATCAGCGATACTGGCCTGTAGTTTTCTCTTTTTGTGTTGTCTTTGGTTTTGGTATCAGGGTGATGGTGGCCTCATAAAATGAGTTTGGAAGTGTTCCTTTCTCTGCAATTTTCTGAAAGAGTTTTAGGATAGGCATTAGCTCTTCTCTAAATGATAGAATTCTCCTGTGAAGCCATCTGATCCTGGGCTTTTGTTTTGGGGGGACATTTTTTATCACAGCTTCAGTTTCAGTGCTTGTAATTGGGTTGTTCATAATTTCTATTTCTTACAAATTCAGTCTTGGAAGATTGAACTTTTCTAAGAATCTGTCCATTTCTTCCAGTTTGTCCATTTTACTGCCATATAGTTGTTCATAATAGTCTCTTATAATCCTTTGTATTTCTGCATTGTCTGTTGTAACCTCTCCTTTTTCATTTCTAATTCTGATGATTTGGTTCTTCTCTTTTTCTTTATGAGTCTAACTAAAGGTTTGTCAATTTTGTTTATCTTCTCAAAGAACCAGCTTTTAGTTTTATTAATATTTACTATTGTTTCTTTCATTTCTTTATTACTTATTTCTGCTCAGATCTTAATGATTTCTTTCCTTCTACTAATTTGGGGGGGGGGGGTGTTCTTCTTCTCCAGTTGTTTTAGGTGTGAAGTTAGGTTGTCTATTCAATGTTTTTCTTGTTTCTTGAGGTAGGATTGTATTGCTATAAAATTCCCTCTTAGAACTGCTTTTGCTGCATCCCATAAGTTTTGAGTTGTCATATTTTCATTGTCATTTGTTTCTAGAAATTCTTTTATTTCCATTTTGATTTCTTCAATAACATGTTGGTTATTTAGAAACATGTTGTTTAATCTCCATGTGTTTGTGTTTCTTACAGTTTTTTTCTTATAATTGATATCTAATCTCACAGCATCATGGTCAGAGAAGATGCCTGATACAATTTCAATTTTCTTAAATTTACTGAGGTTTGATTTGTGATCCAAGATGTGGTCTATCCTGGAGAATGTTCCATGTGCACTTGAGAAGAAAGTGTATTCTTCTGCATTTGGATGGAATGTCCTAAAATATCAGTGAGATCCATCTCATCTAGTGTATCATTTAAGACTTGTGTTTCCCTATTAATTTTCTGTTTTGATGATCTGTCCATTGGTGAGGGTGTTAAAGTCTCCTCCTATCATTTTGTTACAATACAATACAATACTCCTTTTATGTCTGTTAGTGTTTGTCTTATGTATTGAGGTGCTCCTATGTTGGGTGCATAGATATTTACAATTGTTATGTTTTCCTCTTGGTCATTATGCAGTGTCCTTCCTTATCTCTTATAATCTTCTCTATTTTAAGGTCTATTTTGTCTGATATGAGGATTGCTACTCCAGCTTTCTTTTGCTTCCTATTTTCATGGAATATATTTTTCCATCCTCTCACTTTCAGTCTATATGTGTCTTGAGGTCTGAAGTGGGTTTCTTGTAGATGGCATATATATGGGTCTTGTTTTTATATCCATTCAGCCAGTCTGTGTCTTTTGGTTGGAGCATTTAATCCATTTACATTTAAAGTAATTATTGATATATATGTTCCTATTGCCATTTTCTTAGTTGTTCTGGGTTGATTTTGTAGATATTTTTTCTTCTCTTGTATTTCTTGATTATATAAGTCCCTTTAACATTTGTTGTAAAGCTGGTTTGGTGGTACTGAATTCTCTTAACTTTTGCTTGTCTGAAAACCTTTTTATTTCTCCCTCAATTTTGAATGAGATTCTTGTCAGGCACAGTAATCTTGGTTGTATATTTTTCCCTTTCAGTATATCCTGCCATTCCTTCTGGCCTGCAGAGTCTCTGCTGAAAGATCAGTTGTCAAGCATATGGGGCTTCCTTTGTATGTCACTTGTTGCTTTTCCCTTGCTGCTTAATATTCTTTCTTTGTGTTTAGTCTTTGTTAGCTTAATTAGTATGTGTCTTGGCATTTTTCTCCTTGGGTTTATCCTGTAGGGACTTTGTGCCTCTTGGACTTGACTGACTATTTCCTTTTCCAAGTTGGGGAAATTTTCAACTATAATCTCTTCAAAATTTTTCTCATACCCTTTCTTTTTCTCTTTTTCTTCTGGGACCCCTATAATTCAAATGTTGGTGCATTTGATGTTGTCCCAGAGGTCTCTGAGATTATCCTCAGTTCTTTTCATTCTTTTTACTTTTTTCTGCTCTTCAGAAGTTATGTCCACCATTTTATCTTCCAGCTCACTGATTCATTCTGCTTCAGATGTTCTGCTATTGATTTCTTCTAGTGTATATTTTTAATTTCAGTAATTGTGGTGTTTGTCTCAGTATGTTTATTCTTTAATTCTCCTAGGTCTTTGTTAATTGACTCTTGCATTTTCTCCATTTTGTTTTCAAGGTTTTTGATCATCTTTACTGTCATTATTCTGAATTCTTTTTCAGGTAGTTTGCCTGTTTCCTCTTCATTTATTTGGACCTCTGTGTTTCTAGTTTGTTCCTTCATTTGTGCAGTATTTCTCTGCCTTTTCCTTATTTTTTTTTTAACTTATTGTGTTTGAAGTCTCCTTTTCCCAGCCTTCAAGGTTGAATTCTTTCTTTCTTGTGGTTTCTGCCCTTCTAAGGTTTGTCCAGTGGTTTGTGTAAGCTTCGTATAGGGTGAGATTTGTGCTGAGTTTTTGCTTGTTTGTTTGTTGTTTGGTTTTCCTCTGATGGGCAAGGCTGAGTGTTGTGGTAATCCTGTCTGCTGATGACTGGGTTTGTGGTTTTGTTTTGTTTGTTGTTTAGATGAGGCATCCTAAACAAGGTGCTACTGGTGGTTGGGTGTTGCTGGGTCTTGTATTCAAGTGGCTTCCTTTGTGTGAGTTCTCACTATTTGATACTCCCTATGGTTAGTTCTCTGGTAGGATAGGGTCTTGGAGTCAGTGTTCCCGCTCCAAAGGCTCGGGGCTTGGAATGAAGATTCCACAAATGGTTTGTTATGGCATTAAGTGAGATTGAAACAAATATCCAAAAAGGAGAAACCAAAGATGACCCCAGACAAATGGCCATTACAAAATCAGGCAAACAATAATTACAATAATGGAAATACACATACACATATATACCCATGAGCAAAGTCAAAACAGGCCAACAAAAATAAATTACAGTAGACTGACCCAGCAAACAAAGGAAACCAAAAATTATATTTACCAGTTAGCTAAAGCACAAATGGGAAAACAAAAGTAAAGCAAGGTGTCAAGTGGGGAATAAAGCAATGAAAACAAAACTAAAAAATATGTTGAGAGGAAAGCAAAGAAAGAATAAATATGCAAAGTTAAATAGAGGTAGATGAAGAAGACTTATATACATTAAAGATTAACTACAAGGGGAAAAGAGCAGTAGAAAAGGCAAACAAAGGAATAAATGTAGAAAAATACAATAGGTTTAAAAATATTAAAAATTAAAATTATAAGAAATAGAAAAGAAAAAAATGGAACAAGAAAGAAAAAAGGTAAAAAAGGAAAACTTCACAAAACTGCAAAAGCCCAACGTAGAGGCAGAGGTTTATAACAACAATAAAAAAATGTGACTGAGGGAAAAAAAAAGCTTAATTAGATTTCACAGTGCCAATAAAATCGACGACTACAACAGAAGGGGAAAATAAAGGAAAATCAAAACAGAAAAAAATCCAAAAGAATCTACAGAACAAATCAAAACATAAGAATAATAAATGGGTTTTTTTTGTTAGTCACTGCTGTCAGAGTCCTTTCCCTCGCTGGGAGTCACAGTTCACCTCAGCTCCCTAGGATGCCCTCCAACACTGTGCTGGTCTCTGGACCTGCTGTGGGGGCAGCTCAGATGGTAATCTGGTCCTACTCCTGTGTGTTCTTGCCCCCAATGTCCACAGCTATCAGAACCAGTGTGTTTCCTTTTGTGGGAGCTCTCAGTGACCTTTTATATATTCCATAGACACAAAGTCTGCCTAGCTGATTGTGTGGGTTTTTTGTTTTTATTTTTTTAATTAATTTATTTTTTTTTTCAGTGGGTTTTGTCATACATTGACACGAACCAGCAATAGATTTACACGTATTCCCCATCTCGATCCCCCCTCCCACCTCCCTCTCCACCCGATTCCTCTGGGTCTTCCTAGTGCACCAGGCTCGAGCACTTGTCTCATGCATCCCACCTGGGGTGGTGACCTGTTTCACCATAGATAATATACATGCTGTTCTTTCGCAACATCCCACCCTCATCTTCTCCCACAGAATTCAAAAGTCTGTTCTGTACTTCTGTGTCTCTTTTTCTGTTTTGCATATAGGGTTGTCGTTACCATCTTTCTAAATTCCATATATATGTGTTAGTATGCTGTAATGTTCTTTATCTTTCTGGCTTACTTCACTCTGTATAATGGGCTCCAGTTTCATCCATCTCATTAGACTGATTCAAATGAATTCTTTTTAACAGCTGAGTAATATTCCATGGTGTATATGTACCACAGCTTCCTTATCCATTCATCTGCTGATGGGCATCTAGGTTGCTTCCATGTCCTGGCTATTATAAACAGTGCTGTGATGAACATTGGGGTGCACGTGTCTCTTTCAGATCTGGTTTCCTCAGTGTGTATGCCCAGAAGTGGGATTGCTGGGTCATATGGCAGTTCTATTTCCAGTTTTTTAAGAAATCTCCACACTGTTCTCCATAGCGGCTGTACTAGTTTGCACTCCCACCAACAGTGTAAGAGGGTTCCCTTTTCTCCACACCCTCTCCAGCATTTATTGCTTGTAGACTTTTGGATAGCAGCCATCCTGACTGGCGTGTAATGGTACCTCATTGTGGTTTTGATTTGCATTTCTCTGATGATGAGTGATGTTGAGCATCTTTTCATGTGTTTGTTAGCCATCTGTATGTCTTCTTTGGAGAAATGTCTGTGTAGTTCTTTGGCCCATTTTTTGATTGGGTCATTTATTTTTCTGGAATTGAGCTGCAGGAGTTGCTTGTATATTTTTGAGATTAATCCTTTGTCTGTTTCTTCATTTGCTATTATTTTCTCCCAATCTGAGGGCTGTCTTTTCACCTTACTTATAGTTTCCTTTGTTGTGCAAAAGCTTTTAAGTTGCAGGATATAAAATTAACACACAAAAATCCCTTGCATTCCTATATACTAACAATGAAAAAACAGAAAGAGAAATTAAGGAAACAATACCATTCACCATTGCAACAAAAAGAATAAAATAGTTAGGAATATATCTACCTAAAGATTGTGTGGGTTTAATCTGCAGCTTGTACGGCTGGTGGGAAGGTTTTGGGTCTTCTTCCTTAGCCACACTGCCCCTGGGTTTCAACTGTGGTTTTATCTCCACATCTGCATGTGGGTCGTTCACTGGGGTTTGCTCCTGAGGCTGCCCTGGAGGACTTGGGTCTGCCCCTGTGAGGGCCAGGTGCGGAGGTGGTGCAGCTGCTTGGGTTGCAAGGGTTCTGGCAGCACCAGCTACTCAGGGGAGTTGGCAGCTAGGGAAGCAGGAAATATAGTGCTCCAGAAGGGTATGGCAACAGTATTGGCCAATACGCTCCAGTATTCTTGCCTGGAGAACCCCCCTCCCTGACAGAGAAGCCTGGCAGGCCACAGGAAGAAGTCTACAGGGCTGCAAAGAGTCGGACACTACCAAAGCACCCTGCGTGCATAGACGCAAGACTTTTTCTGCCCCAGTGAGAGTTGAGCCTGAAGGTGGCCCAGCTGCTTGGCTTGCGGGGACCCTTGCAGCGCCAAGTGTGCAGGGACATGGACCGCCTCCACCACAGGAGTTATGGCTCTATCAGAGTCTCTTTTTGAGCCTCTTGTAGCTGGCGATCAGAAGGCCTCCTTGGCCAGTCTTTCTCCGTCGCCCCGCCCATTCAGGCACTTAGAGGGCTCCCTTGCCAGGGGTCCTTCTCTGTTGTTCCGCATGTCAGGCACATAGAGGGGGCCCCCTGGCTGGGGTCCTACTCTGTAGATTGGCATATCAGGCACTTAAAGGGGCACCCTGGGTGGGTTCCTACTCTAGTTCAGTGCGTCAGGCATTTGATGGGTCATCCTCTCTATTGTTCAGCTGCCGATGCTGGCTGTGGGGAGAGAGAGGCTATGGTGATGGCTCCATCCCCTACGCATGATTCAGCAGTATCGCCTTGCTTCCATTGCTGCCTGGCTTTCCTCCACAGGCATTTCCCTCCACAATCTCCTCCCCCACATCCCCTCAATCTCTCTCTCCACAGTCAACAGCAGCCCTCGCCCTGGGATTGCTCCACAATCCCTAAACTCTAGCTCCCAGCTGCTGCGCCTTCTAGGAGACCTGTGTCCCTGTCCAGGGTATGTATGGCTATGGAAAGGACTGTCTGATTCTCATTCCATTTAGGCTGCCACAGATCAGCTGTTTCACTCTCAGACTTATATGTTTCCCCTCTGACTCAGATAACTGCCGCGATGTGGGGGTTGACCCCTGCTTCAGTTCCCCCAGCAGCCGAGTGCGGGTCTAGCCCTACTAACACTCCTGTTTTTCCCCCTAGTTCCTTCATCCTACCAAGTTTTGCGTGGTTCTATACATTCTTTTCCACTGGTCAGGTACTCCTGCCCACTCTCAGCTGGAGTACTGCATGCACTTCTGTTTCTGAAAGAATATTCCTGAGGTATCCATGGAGATAGATGTACTCCATGTTCACATACTCCTCCGCCATCTTGTTCCCTGGACCTCTTCTGTGTATTCTTGCCACCTCTTCTGAATATCTTCTGCTTCTCTGAGGTCCATACCATTTCTGTCCTTTATTGTGCCCATCTTTGCATGAAAAGTCAGCTGCTATGGTGCAGGAGTGGCCGAGAGGAGCTACCCCACGTCAAAGGTAAGGAGCAGCTGCTACGCTTTGCTGGAGCAGCCATGAAGAGATACCCCATGTACAAGGTAAGAGAAACCCAAGTTAGATGGTAGGCGCTGAGAGAGGGCATCAGAGGGCAGACAGACTGAAACCACAATCACAGACAACTAGCCAATCTGATCATATGGACCACAGCCTTGTCTAACTCAAAGAAACTAAGCCATGCCCTGTGAGGCCACCCAAGACGGACGGGTCACGGTGGAGAGGTCTAACAGAAGGCGGTCCACTGGAGAAGGGAATGGCAAACCACTTCAGTATTTTTGCCTTGAGAACCCCATGAACAGTATGAAAAGGCAAAAAGATAGGACACTGAAAGATGAACTCCCCAGGTCGTTAGGTGCCCAATATGCTACTAGAGATCAGTGGAGAAATAACTCCAGAAAGAATGAAGGGATGGAGCCAAAGCAAAAACAACACCCAGTTGTGGATGGGACTGGAGATAGAAGCAAGGTCTGATGCTATAAAGAGCAATATTGCATAAAAAGCTGGAATGTTAGGTCCATGAATCAAGGCAAATTGGAAGTGGTCAAACAGGAGATGGCAAGAGTGAACATCAACATTCTAGGAATCAGCGAACTAAGATGGACTGGAATGGGTGAATTTAGTTCAGATGACCATTATATCTATTACTGTAGGCAGGAATCGCTTAGACAAAATGGAGTAGCCATCATAGTCAACAAAAGAGTCCAAAATGCAGTACTTGGATGCAATCTCAAAAACGACAGAATGATCTCTGTTCATTTCCAAGACAAACCATTCAACATCACGGTAATCCAAGTCTATGCCCCAATCAGTAGTGCTGAAGAAAATGAAGTTGAATGGCTCTATGAAGACCTACAAAACCTTCTAGAACTAACACCCAAAAAACATGTCCTTTTCATCATAGGGGACTGGAATGCAAAAGTAGGAAGTCCAGAAACACCTGGAGTAACAAGAAATTTGGCCTCGGAGTACAAAATGAAGCAGGGCAAAGGCTAGTAGAGTTCTGCCAAGAAAACGCACTGGTCATAGCAAACACCCTTTTGCAACAACACAAGAGAAGACTCTACACATGGACATCACCAGATGGTCAACACCGAAATCAGATTGATTATACTCTTTGCAGCCAAAGATGGAGAAGCTCTATACAAAGCAAAAACAAGACTGGGAGCTGACTGTGGCTCAGATCATGAACTCCTTATTGCCAAACTCAGACTTAAATTGAAGATAATGGGGAAAATCACTAGACCACTCAGGTATGACCTAAGTCAAATCCCTTATGATTATACAATGGAAGTGAGAAATAGATTTATGGGACTAGATTTGATAGACAGAGTGCCTGACGAACTATGGACAGAGGTTCATGACATTGTACAGGAGGCAGTGATTAAGACCATCCCCAAGAAAAAGAAATGCATAAAAGCAAAATGGTTATCCAAGGAGGCCTTACAAATAGCTGTGAAAAGAAGAGAAGTGAAAAGCAAAGGAGAAAAGGAAAGATATTCCCATTTGAATGCAGAGTTCCAAAGAATAGCAAGGAGAGATAAGAAAGCCTTCCTCAGTAATCAATGCAAAGAAATAGAGGGAAACAATAGAATGGGAAAGACTAGAAATCTCTTCAAGAAAATTAGAGATACCAAGGGACCATTTCATGCAAAGATGGGCTCAATAAAGGACATAAATGGTATGGACCTAACAGAAGCAGAAGATATTAAGAAGAGGTGGCAAGAATACACAGAAGAACTGTACAAAAAAGATCTTCATGACCCAGATAATCACAATGGTGTGATCACTCACACTCACCTACAGCAAGACATCCTGGAATGTGAAGTCAAGGGGGCCTTAGGAAGCATCACTACAAACAAAGCTAGTGGAGGTGATGGAATTCCACTTGAGCTATTTCAAATCCTAAAAGATGATGCTATGAAAGTGCTGCACTCAATATGTCAGCAAATTTGGAAAACTCAGCAGTGGCTACAGGATTAGAAAAGGTTAGATTTCATTCCAATCCCAAAGAAATGCAATGCCAAAGGATGCTCAATTACTACCCCACAATTGCACTCATCTCACACACTAGTAAAGTAATGCTCAAAATTCTCCAAGCCAGGCTTCAGCAATACATGAACTGTGAACTTCCAGATGTTCAAGCTGGTTTTAGAAAAGGCAGGGGAACCAGAGATCAAATTGCAAACATCCACTGTATCATCAAAAAAGCAAGAGAGTTTCAGAAAAATATCTATTTCTCCTTTATTGACTATGCCAAAGCCTTTGACTGTGTAGATCACAGTAAACTGTGGAAAATTCTGAAGGAGATGGGAATACCAGACCACCTGACCTGCCTCTTGAGAAACCTGTATGCAGGTTAGGAAGCAACAGTTAGAACCGGACGTGGAACAGACTGGCTCCAAATAGGGAAAGGAGTATGTCAAGGCTGTATATTGTCACCTGGCTTATTTCACTTATATGCAGAGTACATCATGAGAAAAGCTGGGCTGGATGAAGCACAAGCTGGAACCAAGATTGCTGGGAAAAATATCAATAATCTCAGATGCAGATGACACCACCCTTATGGCAGAAAGCAAAGAAAAACTAAAGAGCCTCTTGATGACAGTGAAAGAGGAGAGTGAAAAAGTTGGCTTAAAGCTCAACATTCAGAAAACTAAGATCATGGCATCTGGTCCCATCACTTCATGGCAAATAGATGGGGAAACACTGGAAACCATGGCTGACTTTATTTTGGGGGGCTCCAAAATCACTGCAGATGGTGATAGCAGCCATGAAATTAAAAGATGCTTACTCCTTGGAAGGAAAGTTATGACCAACATGGACAGCATATTAAAAAGCAGAGACATTACTTTGTCAACAAAGGTCCATCTAGTCAAGGCTATGGTTTTTCCTGTCATGTTGGATGTGAGAGTTGGACTATAAAGAAAGCTGAGCACTGAAGAATTGATGTTTTTGAACTGTGGTGTTGGTGAAGACTCTTGAGAGCCCCTTGGACTGCAAGGAGATCCAACCAGTCCATCCTAAAGGAGATCAGTCGTAAGTGTGCATTGGAAGGACTGATGTTGAAGCTGAAACTCCAATACTTTGGCCACCTGATGCGAAGAGCTGACTCATTTGAAAAGAACCTGATGCTGGGAAAGATTGAGGGCAGGAGGAGGTGACGACAGAGGATGAGATGGTTGGATGGCATCACTGACTCAATAGACATGGGTTTGGGTGGACTCCAGGAGTTGGTGATGGTCAGGGAGGCCTGGCGTGCTGCAGTTCATGGGGTTGCTAAGAGTCAGACACGACTGAGTGACTGAACTGAACTGAACTGCACTTGCATGAAATGTTCCCTTGGTGTCTCTAATTTTCTTGAAGAGATCCCTAGGCTTTCCCATTCTATCGTGTTCCTCTATTTCTTTGCACTGATCACTGAGGAAGGCTTTCAATCTCTCCTTGCTATTCTTTGGAACTCTACATTCAAATGGGTATATCTTTCTTTTTCCTCTTTGCCTTTCCCTTCTCTTCTTTTCTCAACTATGTGTAAGGCCTCCTTGGATAACCATTTTGCCTTTCTTTTTCTTGGGGATGGTCTTAATCACTGCCTCCTGTACAATGTCATGAACCTCTGTCCATAGTTCTTCAGGCACTCTATCAGATCTAATCCCTTGAATCTATTTGTCACTCCCACTGTATAATCATAAGAGATTTGATTTAGGTCATACCTGAATGGTCTAGAGGTTTTCCCTACTTTCTTGAACTTAAGTCTGAATTTGGCAATAAGGAGTTCATGATCTGAGCCACAGTCAGCTCCCAGTCTTGTTTTTGTTTACTGTATAGAGCTTCTCCATCTTTGGCTGCAAAGAATATAATCAATCTGATTTCAGTATTGATCATCTGGTGATGTCCGTGTGTAGAGCCTTCTCTTGTGTTGTTGGAAGAGGGTGTTTGCTATGACCAGTGCGTTCTCTTGGCAGAACTCTGTTTGCCTTTGCCCTGCTTCATTTTGTACTCCAAGGCCAAATTTGCCTGTTACTCCATATATCTCTTGACTTCCTACTTTTGCATTCCAGCCCCCTATGATGAAAAGGACATGTTTTTTGGGTGTAAGTTCTAGAAGGTTTTGTAGGTCTTCATTGAACAGTTCAACTTCAGCTTCTTTAGCATTACTGATTGGGGCATAGACTTGGATTACTGTGATATTGAATGGTTTGCCTTGGAAATGAACCGAGATCATTCTGTCATTTTTGAGATTGTACCCAAGTACTGAATTTTGGACTCTTTTGTTGACTATGAGGACTACTCCATTTCTTCTAAGGGATTCTTGGACACAGTACTAGATATAATGGTTATCTGAGTTAAACTCACCCATTCCAGTCCACTTTAGTTCACTGATTCCTAAAATGTCAATGTTCACTCTTGCCATCCGCTGTTTGGCCACTTCTAATTTACTTTGATTCATGGGCCTATCATTTCAGGTTCCTATGCAATATTGCATCAACTTGACTTTACAGCATCGGACTTATTTCCATAACCAGTTACATCCACAACTAGGCATGTTTTTGCTTTGGCTCTGTCTCTTCACTCTTGCTGGAGTTACTTCTCCACTCTTTTTCAGTAGCGTATTGGGCACCTGCCAACTTGAGGAGTTCATCTTTCAGCGTCCTAGCCTTCTCATACATGGGGTTCTCACAGGAAGAATACTGAAATGGTTTACCATTGCCTTCTCCAGTGGACTACATTTTGTCAGAACTCTCCACCATGACCCAACCATCTTGGGTGGCCTTACATGGCATGGGTCATAGTTTCATTGTTAGACAAGGCTGTGGTCCATGTGATCAGTTTGATTAATTTTCTGTGATTGTGGTTTTCATTCTCTCTGCCCTCTGATAGCAAAGAAAGGCAATGCCAAAGAATGGTCAAACTACCACACAATTGCACTCATCTCACACACTAGTAAAGTAATGCTCAAAATTCTCCAAGCCAGGCTTCAGTAATACATGAACCGTGATATTCCAGATGTTCAAGCTGGCTTTAGAAAAGAGGAACCAGAGATCAAACCACCAATAACCATTGGCAAGAGAGTTTGAAAAAGCAAGAGAGTTTCAGAAAAACATCTATTTCTGCTTCATTGACTATGCCAAAGCCTTTGACTGTGTGGATCACAATAAACTGTGGAAAATTCTTAAAGAGATGGGAATACCAGACCACCGGACCTACCTCTTGAGAAACCTGTATGCAGGTTAGGAAGCAACAGTTAGAACTGGACATGGAATAACAGACTGGTTCCAAATAGGGAGAGGAGTATGTCAAGGCTGTATATTGTCACCCGGCTTATTTCACTTATATGCAGAGTAAAATTCTGGGCTGGATAAAGCACAAGCTGGAATCAAGATTTCTGGGAGAAATATCAATAACCTGAGATATGCAGATGACACCACCCTTATGGCAGAAAGCAAAGAAGAACTAAAGAGCCTCTTGATGAAAGTGAAAGACAAGAGTCAAAAGGTTGGCTTAAAGCTCAACATTCAGAAAACTAAGACCATGGCATCTGGTCCCATCACTTCATGGCAAATAGATGGGGAAACAATGGAAACAGTGACAGACTTTATTTATTTATTTATTTATTTATTTATTTATTTATTTATTTATTTATTCTTGGCTCCAAAATCATTGCAGATGGTGAGATTAAAAAATGCTTACTCCTTGTAATAAAAGTTATGACCAACCTAGACAGCATATTTAAAAGCAGAGACATTACTTTGTCAACAAAGGTCCATCTAGTCAAGGCTATGGTTTTTCCAGTAGCCATATGTGGATGTGAGAGTGGGACTATAAAGAAAGCTGAGTGCCAAAGAATTGATGCTTTTGAACTGTGGTGTTGGAGAAGACTCTTGAGAGTCCCTTGAACTGCAAGGAGATCCAACCAGTCCATCCTAAAGGAGATCAGCCCTGGGTGTTCATTGGAAGGACTGATGCTGAAGCTGAAACTCCAATATTTTGGCCACCTGATGTGAAGAACTGACTCATTTGAAAAGACCCTGATACTGAGACAGATTGAATATGGGAGGAGACAGGGACAACAGAGGATGAGATGGTTGGATGGCATCACCGACTCAATGGACATGAGTTTGAGTAAACTCCAGGAGATGGTGATAGACAGGGAGGCCTGGCGTGCTGCAGTCCATGGGGTCTCAAAGAGTCGGACGCAACTGAGCAACTGAACTGAACTGCCCTCTGATGGATAAGGATAAGACGCTTATGAAAGCTTTCTGATGGGAGAGACTGACTGTGGTGGAAACTGGGTTTTGTTCTGATGAATGGGGCCATGTTCAGTAAATCTTTAATCCAATTTTCTGTTGATGGATGTGGCTGTGCTCCCTCCCTGTTGTTTGACCTGAGACTAAACTGTGGTGGAGGTAATGAAGATAATGAAGATAATGGCAACCTCCTTCACAATATCCTGTGCACGCACTGCTACACTCAGTGCCCCCAACCCTGCAGCAGGCCACTGCTGACCCACGCCTCTGCCAGAGATTCCTGAACACTCACAGGCAAGTCTGGGTCAGTCTCTTTTGGGGTCTCTGCTCTTTGCTACTCCACATTATCTAAAACAATCGATAAATCCTACATACTTTAAAATGTTCTGAATAAGCATCTCAAAATCATTGTTGATGAACTTAAAGTCCAGCAATTCTGAATCAGACAATGTCAAACCTGGGTCTAAATCTTGAACTCAAGACTTACTGCCTATGATGCCTTGTGATCATCATTTATTCTTCTAAGGCTCAGTAGCCTCTGTAAACTATATCAACTTTGCGCATTGTTGGAAGAATTAGCAGTTATCTAAGTGAAGCACTCAGCACCAAGGCAGGCAAGTGTGGTCACTATTCAGTTACACCTATTGAGCTCTTGCTGCTTTGGGAATTGGACTCCTTCATTTTTTGCTGTTTGCACATAGAGTCTTCTTTCACTATTAAAAACATTATAATTTTTTTTTAAGGAGAGGGTGCTCTGGCCCCTCCAGAATGGTCTGTCTGCACTTTTTCAAGTTTATTTTCCTGATTGATTTCATTTGGGTTGGGAGATATATTCATTTGCTGGAGTAACTTAAAAGAGCTTATTGTTTTTCCAGAACTCACAATTTGGAAGGCTAGAAGTTGAAGATCGAGATGTTGGCAGAGTCTGTTCCTTCTTAAGGCTGTGAAGAAGAATCTGTTTCATGCCTCTCCCCTGGCTTTTGGTATTTGGCTGGCAGTCTTTGGCTTTCTGTGGCTTGTAGAACCATCACCCCAAACTGCATTTATCTTCACACAGTGTGCTCCCTGTGTGCATGTCTGTGTCCAAATTTCCCCTTTTTATAAGAACACCAACATCGCATTGTCAGGTGAGTGTATGCTCCTCGGTTCTGTCTCATCACAACAAAGATTTGGAGTGACGGACATTAAAGCCCTCGGCATGTCACAGCTCTCGGGTCTTGGACAGACTGTGTTATAGCTCTCAGGTCTCGAACGGACTGTGTTATAGCCCTTAGACAAATCAGTGTCACAGCTCAGTGTTATAGCTCTATTTTATTTAGATAATAGCAGGAAAATCCGTCCTCTAGGCGTGAGAGCATGTCGACCCAAAGACGCAAAGAGAAGAGCGCCGCAGCTCACAGGACAGAGAGAGAGAGAGAGAGAAACCACGCATGCATGCATGTGAGAGAGAGAGAGAGAGAGAGAGAGAGAAAGAGAAAGAGCACACGCATGCGGGGGAGAGAGAGAGAGAGAGAGTGCACGCACACAGGGGAGAGAAAGTGCACTTTGGCTCCTCCTTTTATATGTTTTTTCTGCCCCCTGGGCCTGCCCCATGCCAATTGGGCTTAGTCAGGAGTGCTGTTCTACCTGAAGTCCTCACTCCGGTCCTCGGACCTTTCTTTGACCTTCCTTTGTTCTATTTTCACGGGCTTTTCCCTTCTTTGTCTTTTAGCCACCACCATTTTGGACTCCTTTTCCCTATTCTAACTACCTAACACTATTGGATTAAAGCCCACCCTATTCCAGTATGACTTCATCTTAACTAATTATACCCGAAAGGACACTTTTTCCAAATAAGATCACATTCTAGGTGGGGGATAGGATGCTTTAGACTTCAGCATAAGAATAGGGGAGATGAAGCTGGGGCACAAATCAAGCCATAAGAAGTTATAAGACTCTCATCATTTCCAAGAGCTTTCTGCACTATAAACTCCAAAGGAAACAAACAAAACCTAATTATAACTCTAGCTGTCTGTCTTTTTATACTGCAAGCCATCTGTACTAGAGCATGAAGGTGTAACTTTATGTATATGAGAGAAAGGGTCTTACTGTCATAGAAACAGTACATCTTCCTAGGATTTCATCCAATTTTTTTAGAAGTAGGGACTCTGTATTTAATGTCTTACATTTATTATTTACTTTCATATATTTCAATTAATAGTTCAGATAAAAATCACTTTATTGACCAGATGGGATTTCAGAAATCACACAATGGGAAATAAAAAACATGAGAGCACTTGACCAAAAGCCTAAAAATGGGTTTTAACTAAATACATAAACATTTTGATGTTGCTCCGAACAAAGAAGCCAGACTCTGAGGACTGGAAGCATTTTTTTCAATGACAAAGTTTTCTTTGGGTAGATATTCTTGTATGGTGGCTTTGTCTCTGTAATCTGATGAAGTGATCCATAGGTCAGGATGGGGGAGGTCAGATGCACAAAAGCTTTGCAGTGAAAATAAAGGAAGTCTCTGTCTGTGCCTCCCTGTTTTCACAATTCCCTTCCCTCAGGCCACCACTGCTGCCCCGGGTCCTTGGTATCCAGAGTCTTAAAAAAAAAAAAAAGCTACATGGAAACTGACACCAAGGATGGCAGGACTGTCCAGCTCACGGCTTTTTTCTCTTTACCTTGTGTCTTGAGGATCCTGCCCTATTATTAGCTGTTTCATTTGTTGTCATTGCTGCGCTCGTGTTTCCAAAGTCATGACTCCTCTTTGGGTGGAACATTATCTGTATGAGCAATGCAGTTTTCTCACAATACTACAGTATGCCCACTCCCCACCCTCATTTCTACGGAGGCCCAAGACGGCAGGTTCATACTTAAAACACAGTATCAAATGGAAAGATAGACAGACTTAATCAAGGCCTTCAATGGCGCCATTGTACTGGAGAAGTTCTGCTTGGTGATTTGCAGTTAAAAGAAAAATCAGGCTCAGGAATTATTGCTTCCCTATACAGCCTCCCTCACTAGTTTCTTTGCTAATAAAATTTACAGATGAAAGATTCATTAATTCTACAGCACAATTCCTAATAGCCACAGTGACGCCCTCCTAGGGCTGGAAGATAATTTATTTGAAACTTCCCTATTGTTGAGCATTTACATGGTTTGTAACTGCTAAACATCAAAACGATGCGGTTATGCACATACCCGTGAATATTTTGGGGGCACAAATTGCCAATTTCCAGGCTTCCCTGGTGACTCAGTGGTAAAGAATTCACCTGCCAATGCAGGAGACACGGGTTCGATCCCTGGCCCAAAAAGATCCCACATGGCGCAGAGCAACTAAACCCATGTGCCACAGCTATTAAGCCTGTGCTCTAAAGATCCAGAGACACAACTATTGAGTCTCACCAGCCACGAAGCCCGGGCTCCACAGCAAGAGAAGCCATTGCAATGAGAAGCCTCCTCACTGCAGCTACAGAGTAGCCCCGCTTGCTGCAAACAGAGAAAAGTCCAGGAAACAATGAAGACCCACCACAGCCAAAAATAAACAAATAAAATCACTTTTTAAAAATTGCCAATTTGCATCCCCAGAAATAACTTAAACATTTGTTCTTAACATTTGGGACCATGGGCTTTGAGAATCTGATGGAATTTTACCCCTCTTCAGAAAATATAAATACACGCAAAAATCTTTACACAATTTTAGGGAATTTCCCCCTCAGAAAAGAACTCCGGGTAAAGAAATTAATGCCAACTATGCTCCTACCAACAATGATCCTTGCTCATACCTTCAATTTCTTTTCAAACTACTTACTGATTTGATAGATGAAAAGGTATACCTCTCTTTTCTTGATTTGTATTTTTTGATTCTTATGAAATGTGAACACATTTTTGAAAAGTTGATTGGTCATATATGTTTTTGGTACATTGCTTATTCAAGGCTTTTATATAATTCAGATTTTAACTATAAAATTAAAATTTGTAATTCAACACTATAAATGGCAACCCACTCCAATATTCTTGCCCAGAGAAACCCATGGACAGGATACCCTGGTAGGCTACAGTCCATCGGGTCGCAAAGAGTCAGACATGACTGAGCGACTCACACACAACACTAGAAAAGCAAATGATAAACTGGGAACATCCAGCCCCAGGCATTCCCTGAACTAAATAATGGAGTCTTTTGAGTATCAGATTCCAATGTTGTATGTCTCCTACTTTCCACTAGAGGACAGTATTAGCTCATCTATTATTTTTTGGCTTCTGTAGCACAGTGCTCAATTTATGGTCTTTAGAAAGTATTTTTCTAAAAAACACTTGCAAAGAGTTATAAATACTTCATTGTCTATATAACACATAGTTATTTAAATTTTTGTTAATTTATTTCAACACAAAATGTACAAATGGAATTTCAGTCATTTTGATCATTATTACCACGCTCTATGCTTAGTCACTCTTTATGCCCAACTCTTTGCGACTCCATGGACTGTAGCCTGCCAGGCTCCTCTGTCCATGGGGATTCTCCAGGCAAGAATACTCGAGCAGGTTGCCATGCCCTCCTCCAGGGTATCTTCCCAACCCAGGGATTGAACCCAGGTCTCCGGCATTGCAGGTGGATTCTATATTGTCTGAGTGAGCCACCAGGGAAGCCCATAATCAGACGAAAACTATGTCTTTATTAGCATTCATTACTACATAGATTTACTGAAACTATTGAGTTTCCTAGGTGACACAGTGGTAAAGAATCCGCCTGCCATTGAGGAGACTCAAGAGACGAAGGTTCAATCCCTGGGTCAGGAAGATCCCCTAGAGAAGGGAATGGCAACCCACTCCAGTATTCTTGTCTGTAGAACCTCATGGACAGAGGAGCCTGGTGGGCTACAGTTCAAGGGGTCACAGAGTCAATATATGACTTAGCAATTAAACAACAACAACTGAAACTATCATTACTTTCAGAATTTGTTTACAGTGCGATTTATAATTGAAACTTCATAAACCATTAGGACAAACTAACGAAAAGCAACTGACTCCTGAAGAAGCTTCTTGAAATGCAACCAGATTAATTCTTGATTCCAAATGTTTTATCCCACTGGCTGATCAGGTACTAAATGATAAAGCATGATCTTTTTCTTGTAATAAATTTTTGCTGATCATCTGCATTTGCAGGGCATTCTTCTGGGGCTTGCAAATATGGTAATGAAGGAGACAGAAATCCCTGACCTCAAAGGGCTTATATGCTAGACAGGTAGGGCAAGGAGCCTATACATGCATGTGTGTCTTACATACACACTAGAAGGTTACAGGTGCTGAGAGCAAGATAAGGCTGGAAAGGGAGATAGCACACTGGGGACATGAGGATACTATTTCAAATAGAGTGGCCAGTGGAGACTTCTTGGCTTGACATATGAACAGAAAACTTAAAGAATACAGAGTCACAAAGATCCAAAGAAAGATCACTCCATTCAGAAAAGGAACACAGGTGCAAGGGATCTGACTGGTGAGAAACAGCAAGGAACCAGAGCGGCAAGAGAGAAAGTGAGCCAGGGAAGAGAAAAGGGGCCAGAGAGCAGGGGACCTTGGCAGCCAGCATCAGGACTCAGGCTTTTCCTCTGATGTAGAGAAAAGTTTGGCCTTGAGAAAAGTTGGGGCTTTAAGAAAGACACAATCTACGTGCATACGAAGCGTCACTCCCACTACCATCTCCAAAACAGACCATAGATAGACAAGGGTAGAAACAGGAAGACTAGTTAAGAAGCTACTATAGTTCTAAGGTGAGACAGTGGTGCTGGGCACGATGGTGAGAGCAGCCCAGGAAAGATGTAGAGGCAGACAACATTTGAGGTGCCTGTGAGCAGTTTAAATAGGTAGTTGCATATGGGAGATGGGCATTCAAGGCAGAAGTCCTGGTTGGAAAGACAAATTTGGGACACAAAAAGTATAGAAATAGAATAAAACCACCGAGAGAATGAGTGTAGAAAGGAAAGAAATGTCTGAAAACCAAACCCTGGTGCATCTAACATTTAGAAGTCGGGACAGTGAGGACACACAATCTACTGATTGTGAGGCTGAGAAAGGGTGTCAAGTGAGACAGGAGAAGAACCAAGAATGGGGGATCTAGAAGCCAACTGCTTCCAGGAGCAGAAGTGATGCACCATCAAAAGCTGAGGGCAGAGTCTGATGCTTGATGTCAGCTGGGTGGATTATGTGGCCTTGACAAAAGCAGTGTTCCTGGAATGGTGGGTCCCAAAGCCTGATCAGAGAGAATTACAGAGATAAACAGTGATACGGCAGCCAGCAAGCATTACTGTTATTTCGAGGAATTATAACAGGGCTTCCCAGGTGGCGCTAGTGATAAAGAACCTGTCTGCCAATGCAGGAGATAGATATAAGAGAGGCAGGTTAAATCCCTGGGCCTGGAAGATCCCCTGGAGGAGGGCATGGCAACTCACTCCAGTATTCTTGCCTGGAGAATCCTATGGACAGAGGAGCCTAGCAGGCTACAGTCCATGGGGTCTCAAAGTCGGACATGACTGAAGCAATTTAGCATACACACATACACGTGTGACAGAAACAGGACTCAGAAATGAAGCAATAGCTGGAGAAAGATATGAGGTCAAAAGAGGGTTTTCAGAAGATGTGAGAAAAGAGTATTACTATACATTATTAGCAGTAGAGAGGCGAAAACTGGAGATTGCAAGTAAGAAATGATACTTTCCGAAGCTATGCCACTGAGTAGGCAAGAGGACAGGATCTAATACAAAGGTAGGACTTTAGCCATCTTTAGCATGTGGCCATCTATATGGATCCACACGCCAGGAGGTGGGAACAATTTTTATTGAGGAACTAAGGTCAGTATTCCCCATGGCACTTTATTCTGTATTTCATTGGGGAATGTGCCTTATAGGAGCTGTTTTTATGACAAAGTTAGTACCCTGTCTCCTGATTAAGTTAAAGTGAAGTTGCCAGGCTCCTCCGTCCACGGGATTCTCCAGGCAAGGATACTGGAGTGGGTTGCCATTTCCTTCTCCAGAGGATCTTCCCGACACAGGGATCGAACCCAGGTCTCCCACATTGCAGGCAGACGCTTTACCCTCTGAGCCGATTAAGTTAAAGTAGAGCAGCCTAATTACTCTGCTACCCATTGCTCAAAGCTCCAGTGCATGGATGACTTTGGCTTCAGAAGATACTGCCTCTCATTATCCAGGATCAGGCTGGGGCAGGGAGGTGATTTCTCAGGAAAAACTCCCCACGAGAACAAGCAGGGTTTTGCCCATAATATCTTTTGCTGCAGCAGAGAAGCCATGTCAGCCAGTTCCTTTGTGTCTTCTGCTGATTTGATACAAATTGTCCATTTGATAAAATTGTCCATTTGATAAAATGGACAATTAAAAATAATTGTGGGGGTAGGGAATAGAAGTACTGCTACAAATAAATAATTTTTAAATCTTTCTAAATTTAGGTTAGCTACCTTGCATATTTGCTGTCCTCTCTGACTGGACAGAATCTGCCTGCAATGCGGGAGACCTGGGTTCAATCCCTGGCTTGGGAAGATCCCCTGCAGGAGGGCAGGGCAACCCACTCCAGTATTCTTGCAGGGAGAATCCCCATGGACAGAGGAGCCTGGTGGGCTATAGTCCATGGAGTCACACAAAGTCAACACGACTGAGTGACGAAGCA
This sequence comes from Cervus canadensis, assembly GCF_019320065.1. Classification (NCBI taxonomy): domain Eukaryota; kingdom Metazoa; phylum Chordata; class Mammalia; order Artiodactyla; family Cervidae; genus Cervus; species Cervus canadensis. Next base: position 79,966,579 of record NC_057392.1, read on the forward strand.
TATTGACTCGACGGTTTTGTCCTGGATCTCTATGTGACTCACATTTTCACATCGTTCTGTCCTCAAATCCAATGTCACTATCTCAGAGATGTCTTTCCTGGACGGCAACTTAGCCATGGTCTCTACCCTTCATGTTCACCATCCCATCACTCCCTTGCCTTTGCTTTGATGCCCTTGACATTTCTGAAAGTCTGTGAGGTATTTCCTTACCTGGTTTAAATCCCGCCTCCACGAGGGCAGCAAACTTGCCAGTTCTGTTGCTTCTTCTCCCCACACCCAGAACACAGCACAGAGAAGCTGCCCATTAAAATGTGTGTTGACTGAATGAATTGATGAGAATCAAGGCAGAAGAGAAAGAATGGAGTGCTGGACCCAGCAGGAACCACATAACAATATTCGGGGCATGTTTTTACTAAAAAAAAAAAAATGTTGATATTTATCTGAAATTCAAATTTAATTGCACAGCCTGCATTTATTTCATTTGGTAGAAAGTGTCTACCCATAGATACTTTCATTATTAGCAGCTCACATCAAACCATCAGTTCGGTTCAGTTTAGTCGCTCAGTCGTGTCCAACTCTTTGTGACCCCATGAATCACAGAACTCCAGGCTTCCCTGTCCATCACCAACTCCCGGAGTTTACTCACACTCATGTCCATAGAGTCGGTGATGCCATCCAACCATCTCATCCTCTGTCATCCCATTCTTCTCCTGCCTTCAATCTTTTCCAGCATCAGGGTCTTTTCCAATGAGTCAACTCTTCGCATGAGGTGGCCAAAGTATTGGAGTTTCAGCTTCAGCATCAGTCCTTCCAATGAACACCCAGGATTGATCTCCTTTAGGATGGACTGGTTTGATCTCCTTGCAGTTCAAGGGACTCTCAAGAGTCTTCTCCAACACCATAGTTCAAAAGCATCAATTCTTCAGTGCTCAGCTTTCTTCACAGTCCAACTCTCACATCCATACATGACCACTGGAAAAACCATAGCCTTGACTAGACAGACCTTTGTTGGCAAGTAATGTCTCTGCTCTTTAATATGCTACCTAGGTTGGTCATAACTTTCCTTCCAAGGAGTAAGCGTCTTTTAATTTCATGGCTGCAATCATCATGTGCAGTGATTTTGGAGCCCAAAAAAATAAAGCCTGACACTGTTTCCCCATATACTCGCCCCTTAATATTGCAGGGGCTTGGTTCCAGCACCCCCACCAATACTAATATCCACGGATGCTCAAGTTCCCTATATAAAATGGTACAGTATTTGCATATAACCTCCCATATTTTTTACATATCCTCCTTTATACTTTAAATCATCTCTAGATCATTTATATAATACCTAATACAAAGCTATACCAAGCATATAGATATAAATACAATGCCAGTGCTGTGTAAATAGTTGCTGAGTCAAGAGCAAATTCAAATTTTGCCTTTCAGAACTTTCTGAATTTTTTTTCTGAATGGTCTCAATCTACAGTTGGTGGAATCCATGGATGTAGAACCCAAGGATGTGGAATCAACATACACAGAGAGCTGGCTGTACATCCAATGTAGGTGCTTAATCAAAGTAACCAGGAGGTGGCAGGACATAATGGATACTATAGAATTAGTACCAGTTAGTAGCCCTGGGATCATGAGGCTGTCAAATGTTGGTTTTAGGAAACTTACTTTCTTGTATGTTATAAATATGATTCAATTATTTGTTTATTAAATACTATGTGCTAAGCACTGGGCTAGCATGTAAAAATTATTCCACAATGGAAGAAAGGGGAACTCGTGTACACTGTTGGTGGAAATGCAAATTGGTGCAGCCACTGTGGAAAACAGTATGGAGGCTTCCCCAAAAACTCCAAACAGAACTACCACACTGTGCTTCTTTGCTCCGTCGTGTCCGACTCTTTGCAGCCCTCGTGGACTGTAGCCCACCAGGCGCCTCTGTCCACGGGGATTCTCCAGGCAAGAATACTGGAGTGGGTTGTCATATCCTCCTCCAGGGGATCTTCCCAACCCAGGGATCGAACCCAGGTCTTCTGCATTGCAGGCAGATTCTTTACCATGTGAGACACCAGGGAAGCCCAAAAATACTGGAGTGGGTAGCCTATCCCTTCCCCAGGGGATCTTTCTGACCCAGGAATAGAACCAGGGTCTCCTGCATTGCAGGTAGATTCTTTATCAGCTGAGCTACCAGGAAAGTGCTATGACCCAGAAATTCCACTCCTGGGTATATATTCAAAAAAAACAAAACCTCTAATATGAAAAGATACATACACCCCAACATTCATAGCAGCATTATTTACAAATGCCAAGATCTGAAAGCAACCTAAATGTCCATCAACAGATGAATGTGTAAAGATGTTCTTTATATACACAATGGAACACTACTCAGCCATAAAGAAGAGTGAAATTTTGCCATTTGTAGCAATATGGATGGACTTGGAGGGCAGTAGTCTAAGTGAAGGAAGTCAGACATAGGGAGACAAAAACTGTAGGATATGATTTTTATGTGCAATCTAAAAAATGTAACAGGAGACTCAGGTTCAATCTCTGGGCTGGGAAGATCCCTTGGTATAGAAAATGGAAACCCATTCCAGGATTCTTGCCTGGGAAATTCCATGGACAGAGGAGCCTGGAGGGGTACAGCCTATGGGGATTGCAAAGAGTCGGACGTGACTGAGCATACACACACACAGTGAATAAAACAAAAAAGCAGCAGACTCACAGATACAGAGAACAACAGTGGTTACCCCGAGGGGAGAAGGAAGGGGGAGGGGCAAGACAGAGGAAGAGGTTAACAGGTACGAACTGCTGCTGCTACTGCTGCTAAGTCACTTCAGGTACAAACTGTTAGGTATAAACTAAACTACAAGGGCATATTGTACAATATGGGGAATACAATCAAATTTTATAATAACTATAACTGGAGTATAACTTTAAAATTATGAATCACTATATTGTACACCTGTAACTTAAATAATATTATACAACTATACTTCAATTAAAAAATTCTCACACTAACCATAAGAAAAGTAAATTATTCCACAATGGAACATTTTCCTACTTTTTTCTCATTTTTTCCTCTTACTTTATTGACTACATCTTGCAAATTAATTACCTTCCTCAAAATTTTATTCACTCATTCTTGCCCAGAATCATGAAAGAAGACAGTTCTTATGTTTTTGCTGAAGGACAGATGATTCTATGGACAGGAATTACTTACACACTATATGAGTCTCTCAGTCTAACTGTACCTGAAGGATTTCTCTCCACTATCTTCTTAGTCCCCTCACCCTAATATAAGATCACAGTCTCAAGGACTTGTACTGTTTCTATGTATTCTACTATCTTCATGAGTAACATATGTTAATAAAATGCATATTAAAAATATATATATTCCCACTGCCATCAGTTTCCCTTGCAAACCTGAGTGATTGTTTCTCTCTTCAGTTCTCAAAAGGACATTTTTTTAACATGGCTGCCTTTTCTTTCTTGTCTAGATCTCTTTTTCTTTGCTTTTGTTTGTTAACAAAATGGGTTACTTTAGGCTCCACCATGCACCCACTCCACATCACAGGTGTTTTGTGGGGGAAAAGGAAGGGTGTGGCATTGAATAGCACAAATTCATGAATAATCTCCTATAAGATAAATACCACTTATATGATAAATACCATTTATTTATAGGATAAATAACCATTTATCATAAATCTCTTAATGGACATCTGCACATTTGTTCTCATACTTGACGGTGAAGAGAAGTTTAGTTAAAAAAAAAAAAAACATTTATAAGGAGGGAGAAGTGAGAGGTCCTTCAAACACTAGGACTGTTGTTCTCCATTGCAGCATCGAAGAACAGACTGAAATGAACAAACAAGAACTGCCTGGCCAGACTTTAGCTACCCTGCGGTTCTAGCTCTTGGGGCAGGCATTATGGAAGGAATGTAGTCTCCTTACAGGAAATGGCTTTGTGCTCTCTTCAGTGGTGACCGTCGTTATTTGACTGTTAGAAAGCTTATCTGAGAGGCCTTCATTCTGGGGTCCCTGGGCCCAACCTACCCATTGGGCAGTTCCAGCAAGGAACAGAAGACCCACTGAAAATGAAAGAAGAGGAAGAGTCAGCCTGGAGGTGGCAAGGGGAAAATGGACATCGAGAGCGACGTGGAAGAACAAGGAGCCTGTGCAGCCGTCTCTGGTGCTTCTTCCTAAGGGCTCCGTGTAGGAAACACGGAGCCTCTCCCAGCAGTCCCTGCAATAACACCATCATTACGGTCTTGCCTACCCTAAAAGGTTTACTGTATAGTTTTACAGCTTAGAAATTCTTGAAACTGGAAAAACTCAATTGATGTAAATTACATTAATAGGCCCCAGGATTAGGGAGCCAGATCTGTCTGGCAGTCTGGAAAATTTTACCATCCTACACTCAGCTGTGCTCAGAAACCCTTCTGCTTATTTATGTTCTAGAATTGCGGACATTCCTTAGAGAGGGCCCCCACCCTGTTAAGAGAGAAAACCACGAATGTAACTCAGACTTTCCGAGCACAGGTCGGAGCATTTTAAACTTCCTCTGTTCCCCCGGCTCTTCTTCAAGATGGCAGCTCAGAGAGTGGTGGTGGGGTCCTGGGTACATGGTCACCATCCCCTGCCTTCCATCTCCTATTCCGAGCACGGAGCTACACCTGGCATCTCCTGGGCCTGAGGAACTATCGAGACTTTCTCAGCTGCGTCTGCTGAGGTCTGACCTTTGACTTCATTCTACCTCCACCACAGGTGGCCCCCCACCCTCGCTTAGTGTCACTTTGCCCTACTGGAGTCACACACCCCCCCTTTAATTTCACCCAATGCCCTTAGCTATCTAGATAGTTCCCTGTGGTATCCTCAGAAGTTTCTAGAAAGGGATATTCAGGAAAATCAGGCTCTCACTCCATCTACTTGACTCTGCATTTGCTCACACAGTTATGAGGAGAATCACCTTGTGAGATTCCTTCTCTCAATAAGAAACAGTGCAAAAGCCACCCTTCTTTCACCTCTTCTCTCCGTCCACCTGAACGTCTCCACGTTCAGCACTCTAGTCTAGAAAAGTCACCCAGACACTTTGTCACCATGTGTTCCCTCTGCCTCTGTTACCTCCTTCCTCCCACAAGGATGGAGTCTAACCAGGACATGCCTGCAGAATTCTGGTGGTGCACTCGGTTCAAAGGCTGCCCAGATGGAGCCCATACTCCACTTCTCTGAAGCTTTTGATTTCATGGCTCAGGCTTAAAGGTGAAAGACTGAAAGAGGAGAATTGATCATAAGACAAAACAGAAGTACATCTGTTCAATATTATAAAAAATATGATTCCTTTGTATCTATTTCCTCAGAAGCAGGATTTCTGAATTCCTTTCAAAAGTTCCTTCACTAGCTTTTAGCTTCCTAATGTGCCAGCATATCTTTATTCCAAAGAGAACTTTTCATTATCACATTTAAAAAACAAAACAAACCCACCTAACTCTAAGATTTGACATCAAGTCAAAAGCAGCCGGCAGTGTAAGAACGGAGGCTGCAGAAGAGCCACGTGTGAGGAATGAAACACAGGGTTTGATTCATAGAGAACATGATTCATGGAATTTGAGGCAAATACAAGTATTTTTGAAAAATTCAAGGCCAGCATCATTAATGAAGTAGATTTGCTTTATATGATGGTGAACATACACTCTTACTTTAATATTCTTCAATATCACGGTGAGGACACACCTGCCAGTTTCAAAAGGTGAATGCTGCCCTATGAAATGTATCATGTAAGACCAGTTTTTCTAGCTTCTTTTAAAAATTAATCTTCTAATGCTTAATTGAGTGAAGCTTTAGTATGACTCAAGGTCCTTTGATTTACTCTCGGAATTCAGTCCAAATATTGACGCAATTTTTGGCACCAAGAGTCATTTGCAAGGTCATAGGGTATAAGCAAAAAGACCAGCTTTCTCATTTCTTGTCATTTCTAGATAGCATATGTCCTTTTGAATATTAATTAGGACTCAGAGAAAAGTTGGAGATCACTTCCAGAGCCTCCTTATTAAAGTCTCAAACAGATGCCAGATGAAAAAAAATTTGCAGGGTGACTGTTACAGCTACTATTTCTACAAGTCATTCCTAAGCAAGATAAATTTTATTCAATTAAACTGATTTTAAAATATGCTTCTTATGACTTTTAGTAGGTCCTCTTTAGTACTTACAAAAGTGTCACTGTCTTCCATGGATAGCTTAGAGTCACAATCAAAAAGAATAAGTTTCTGCTTTGGTATCTCCAGAGTTTTAAAAGGGAGGGAAAAGAGTTATGTAGCTAATGATATGATGTTTTGAAAAGTAAAGCTATGAAGAAATTCTGGGGAAAACAGGCATAAATAGGAGTGATAATTTTCTGAGAATATCAGGTCTGCTTATGCTCCTTAAGCTTTCCTGAAACTGTTAACCAAGATGTAAAATGTCACTGAGAAAAAAAGCTTTTTAGGAGCTAGAACTTCTTCAGTCCTATTTTTCATTTTTTTTAATTTCAAAATCCATGAAGCTATGGTACATATACACAATGGAATATTACTAAACCATTAAAAATAATTCATTTGAATCAGTTCTAATGAGAGGGATGAAACTGGAGCCCATTATACAGAGTGAAGTAAGCCAGAAAGATAAAGACCAATACAGTATACTAACGCATATATATGGAATTTTAAAAGATGGTAACAATAACCCAATATGCAAAATAGAAAAAGAGACACAGATGTACAGAACAGACTTTGGGATTCTGTGGGAGAAGGCGAGGGTGGGATGTTTAGAGAGAACAACATTGAAACAAGTATACTATCAAGGGTGAAACAGACCACCAGCCCAGGTTGGATGCATGAGACAAGTGCTCAGGGCTGGTGCACTGGGAAGACCCAGAGGGATGGGATGGGGAAGGAGGCGGGAGGGGGGATCAGGATGGGGAACACATGTAAATCCATGGCTGATTCATGTCAATGTATGGCAAAAACCACTACAATATTGTAAAGTAATTAGCCTCCAACTAATAAAAATAAATGAAAAAAAATCCACTTTTCTGCAGTAAAGAGACAGTAGGCATGCATATTTCATTATAAACTCCTGCAACTCTTGGTTGATTCGTGTATTAATACACCATGAACAAATTTGTGCATATGCTTATTCACTCAAAGAATCCATCTGCAATGCAGGAGACCCTGGTTCGATTCCTGGGTCAGGAAGATCCCCTAGAGAAGGGACAGGCTACGCACTTCAGTATTCTTGGGGTTCCCTTGTGGCTCAGCTGGTAATGAGTCTGCCTGCAATGCGGGAGACCTGGGTTCGATCCCTGGGTTGGGAAGATCCCTTGGAGAAGGGGAAGGCTACCCACTCCAGTATCCTGGCCTGGAGAATTCCATGGACTATATAGTCCATGGGGTCACAAAGAGTCAGACATGACTGGGTGACTCACTTCACATTCATTCCAACACACAAGCATGGACAGACATACACACCAGATTATAAACTAAGGCAGGGATAGTATCTTAATCTCTTTTAATATCCCATAATTCTTTATTCCAGTTCTTGTAAGCAGTAGGTGCTTAAAAAATGTATATCAAGTTGAACTGAAGTTTGCTTCAGTGGTTTAAAATTTTAGCTCATATGTTCTGTAGAGAAACACGGAGCTAATAGATGGTGAACTTGACATAAGCAAACATTTAAAAAGAGAGAATTCCTAAAGAGCTAAAAAATTTCCATAATTTTATGGTACACTGACATGGTATGCAGGCTAAATTTTCTTTTTTCATCAGTCCTATTATTATACTTTGGTTCAGCAGAAATTTTGCTGATAAGTCAATATGGCAAATTTCCAGGGTTTTAGATTGTCTATTCAAAACCTGAAGCTGCGTTGACAAAAGGTATATCAAAGAGACCGATTGCACTGGCTTCTGATTAAATTAGTACTGGATAAGCTTTATTGTCTTCCTTTTTAATATCTTACCACTGAAGGCTCGGTGCAGGAAGGTTGAATTTAATTGTGTTATATCACGTTTTCAGAAAGTACGGCTGTCCTTCCAGATTTTACCCACTTTTCCCTCTAGGATAATTTTCTTTAATTAAAGCGATAAGTGTCTGCCTTTTTTCTTTCTTTCTTTTTTTTTTTTTTTGGCATCAAGAGTGGCTCAAAATTAAAGACCTAGAAAAAGCAATGCACACACATGGGATAAAGAGAAAAGAATATAGCTTTGATGAAGCAGAGTAACTAGAGAGGAAGGGAGGAAGAAAAAGGAGTAAAGAAGTGAAAGATACTTAAATGAAAATGAAAAACAAAAATAGCTGGAGAAGTGAGTTTTTGTGGATTTACAGACAGTACCTAGGCAGAGCTGGGATTCTGCCTCTTCTTAATTTGGTTACTCTGAGACACTTATCACTCTGCCTTGCCCGCTGTAGTTCTCAGAGAGTGTTGGTCGTACTTCTCAAAACTGAGTATGCCTATGAACCACCTGAGGATAGGCTCTTGTGAAAGTGTGGATCCCAATCCAGTGAGTCTGTAGAGGATCCTGAGAATCTGCATTTCTCACAAACTTCCAAGTGATGCTGATGCCCTCTGGGGACCACACTCTGAGTAGTAGGGTGTTAGCTGACACAGTTCAGAATGAATGGATTTCTCCTTTTTGGCAATCTCAACATGTTAGGCTGGATGATTCTTTGTTGTGGGGGGAATGCTCTGTGTGCTGTAGTGTATTTAGCAGCATCCTTGTCCTCTGTCTGCTAGATGCCAGCAGCAAATCCCCCCGTTGTGACTATCAAAAATATCTTCAGACACTGCCAAATGTCCCCTGGGAGGCAGAACCACCCTAACTGAGGCCACTGAAATATATTAAGACACGTGGGGCTATAATGGAGAAAGGCTGCTGGATAAAATGCATGTATCTTTATATAAGCAGCCCTATGTCTTCCAGTTCTGTGCTAGCCCTACCCCTTACCCAACCTTGGCCTTCCTTTAGAAGCAGTTGTAGGAGCCTTTATGCCAACACCTCAGATGAAAATATTACAACTCAGCCAACTGCAGCCTGGCCTCCCTCCAGGGAAACCTGCCATCAGAGAGTTACCCACTCTGTTTGCTGCAGAGCTGGAAAGACTTGAAAATGTTCCTAACATCTAGGAGGAATAAAATTCTTTATACCTTTTCTTAGGGTTTAGATAAATTTTAAACTAATAGAAATTTTTACTATTTTCAGCAATGTTAAATATAACACCTACACAGTGTTACCTCAGAGATTCATTCCTTCCTTATAATTAGGGAACCAAATAGCAAATATTTTTTACAATATTTCAGAAAAATAAGGGAAGTTAGAGTGGCCTTTAGGGTGAATTTGAGTTTCTTCTTCATGTCAAAAAGGGTAGTAAAATAACCTTTTTTTTATCATTTTGATATTGTCATTTTCTTTTTCTTCTCCATTTGACAACCAAATTACTCAAATTTTGTTTTCCTTTACCTTCTTCATTTATTCTGTGATTGGATTATATTGAATAAATTCAACTGAATATTTGTTGGGCTCTACTAAATTACAAACTGAATGGAAGACAGATAAATAAGATAGGGTCTCTAACCTCAAAGACATCAACTATCTATTTAGTTAAGGTAAAACTAATGCAAATAAAACAACCAGAGAAAAATGCAAACAGTTCTGAGAAATGGGATATTTCCTACCCTATCAGTCAGCAAGCTGCACCAGCCATTGCAGCTACCATGGATGGTGAGCTGGTGAGTCCTGAGGAACTCAGAAAGGAAAGAATACCTGACATCTAGCAGCCACCAGACTGTAGCCGCTCCCTATGGTGAGCCCTGAGGAAAGGAAGCTCAGGATCTGAAAACAGGATACTGGCCCCAGGCAGCTGAGGTGCATATCAAAGGAATGATTTAAGAAAGCCTAGACTCCTGTATTTTCCCATATATAGAAAAGCACCTCCCCTCTCCCCCATCTCCTTGGAGCAGTTCTGTCAGGGCTACTTGAGATGCTCTCTCCCAGGCTTGGAGTCCTAACAGTGAAGTGAAAGTCATTCAGTCATGTCTGATTCTTTGAGACCCAATGGACTGTGTAGTCCACGGAATTTTCCAGGCCAGAATACTGGAGTGGGTAGCCACTCCAGTGGAATCTTCCCAACTCAGGAATCAAACCCAGGTCTCCATATTGCAGCAGATTCTTTACCAGCTGAGCCACCAGGAAAGCCCTGGAGTCCTAAAAATTCCCACCAAATAAATCATAACTCTCGACTTTTAGGTTGTGGGTATTTTTTAAGTAGACAGTTCTAAAACTCCTGACTGTTGAATACTGTCCCTCATGCAAAAGGCTCCCAACCAATCCCTCTGGAGTAAGTGGGGTGCTTACTCCACTTACCAGAGCAGCCATGAGTGCTCTGGTTTCCAAATGCCACCAAGGCTGACAGACGGAGGCCCACTGGGGTGATACTGGTCAGAGGCGGCCTCCTGGTGAGCCCTGCACTGAAACCCCTGCTTTACCTCAGCAGAGCCACAGACGCAAGGCTGTGTCCCTGGAACGACCCCAACACCCCCTCCCCTGCCCCGTCAAATTGCCTTCCTGAGAAAGCACAGTGCTGCCAGCAAATATACTGCTTCCCTGCCAACCCCTGAGGATGGGCCTTGACCTCCCTTTCTTAGAGCATTTCCTTAAAAAGGGCTCACAATTGCTAATCCTTCCTCTGTTCCTGGGAGATGTACTGCTTCTCCTACAACAACCCGGGAGTGTCTTTCTAGAGGACCTGGGAGCCATTCCTGTGAAGTGTAAACATCCGAGGATGGGGCCCCAGTCTCCCAGTCTCCACAGGCAGGAGGCATAACCCTAATTCCATCATTGCCAGCCAGTGCCCAGAGCTGTCTAGGCACATTTCCACAGTTTCACTGGATCCCCCGCCCTCTCTCCTCCCTACTTTCCTCTTTTAAATGCCTGGTCACCTCTACACAAGCCAGAAGGGAGCTCAGCTCTTTCCCCTACTGTCAGTAGCTACAGAATCAGATCCATTTTCACAGCTTTAACTCCTTGACAGGATGAAGGTGAGTGTTTGGGACAATAGGCAGAATTTCCCTGTCATGGGTTCCTTCGGTGAGCCTTCTACACTCCATTTCTAGATGTTGTTAGTGCCTGGCATTCCAAGTTCTCTGCCACCCCAGTCACTCCCTACCACCAGCTCCCCAGAATCTGATGACTGTTTCTTCATCAGTGTCTCATCTGAGGAGTGTGGTCCTGGGGGTATGTGGTTACACATGCCTGGAGGGAACTCATATCTGAAGTCACCCCACTGTATCTAACTCCCTTCAGTGCTCAGAAACAGTGGCCCACACCACGAGCCCCTCCTAGCAAATTAACTGAAATCTCTGCTCCTCCCAGGTTTGGTGGAGAGGGAACGACTTCCCAGGTCGGAGATGAAAACACTGACCTTGGTACCTCCTCCTTTCCCATTTATCCTGCACCCCTAAGATCAGAGATAAAGAACCCAAGAGGGCCTGGACCTCCTTTGGTACAATCTCCCCACGTAGTAATTGAGGAGATGAAGTCCCAGGGCTTACAGCTACTACAACTACCAACACGACTTTGACTCTTGCACACATACTCTGCACCAGGAATTGTTTCAAATGAGTCACAAATGGTACCATTCTCCCCATTTTACAAAAGAAAATGCTGAGGCTCAAAGAAATTAAGAGTCTTACCTGAGGCTATGCAACCAACAAGAGGAAGAGCTGTAACTTAAACTCACTTTTTTAAAAAAACTTAACCAGCTTTCCAAACATTTCACAAATATGAAACTTAAGCCATCTTATGCCCCAAGTTTAGCAAAATATTAAGACTACCACCCCATTTTGTCAGATACGTGTTTAAAATGTGTACAAAATTATTAGGCCTGTGGATGTGGGTGATAGGGACCATGACACATAGTTAAAAGTTTCCACAAAGATTTATGTCAACTTACTCATAATCACATTTTCCTTAAATCTGGCAAAATTTCAGCAATAATACATTTGAAAATGAAAACTGTAAGATAACATGTTACCCTAAGAAAAGCTAACGCTTGTAAATTGTGTTTCATGTGCCTTGGTTCAATAAAAGACTAATTCAGTAAAGAAATTGCATATATCAAAAGTTCCATAAGGGGGCAACATGGTGCCATCACATATTTCACATTAAAAAGAAAAACAACTATCTTACATTAAAAAAAAAAAAAAAAAAAACTCTTTAACTGCAAAAATTTCCAGAACCACAACCACAGCTTACTCCAAAAATAATGTTCTAAGAATTGATTTTAAGAATTACTGCCAGGAATTCCAAGTTCTATGAAACCTTCCCAATGGCAATTAGAGCTATGTATCAGAAGCATAAAGGAATATTAAGAACTGAAGTTATACCTTGGGCAAGTTATACCTCTTTGGGTCTACATGTTCTTATTTTTAAAATGGGGCTAATCCCACCTGCACTGCTTACTAGAGAGTGAAGTGAGTGAAAGTCACTCAGTCGTGTCCAACTCTTTGCGGCCCCATGGACTATACAGTTCATGGAATTCTCCATGCCAGAATACTGGGTAGCCTTTCCCTTCTCCAGGGGATCTTCCCAACTCAGGATCAAACCCAGGTCTCCCACATTGCAGGCGGATTCTTTACCAGCTGAGCCACAAGGGAACCCCAAGAATACTGAAGTGGGTAGCCTATTCCTTCTCTAGGGGATTTTCCTGGCCCAGGAATTGAACTGGGGTCTCCTGCATTGCAGGCAGATTCTTTACCAACTGAGGTATCAGGGAAGCCACTGATAGCTTACAGGGCTGGTACAAATTCCCAGTGTAACACTCTGTTGCACACGTAAGATTTGATTAAAAATAGGTCAATTCAAATAGATGGTGGCATCACCTTCTTGCTTCCAAGATTCTCAAGATGACCTAAACCCAGAAGCATGAAGCAGGAGATAACCTCCTACAACTTCTTGATATAAAAGAAACCAAGGTCCTTCCTCAAATGCAGCTTGCCCCCGACAGGGATTGGGGGCCACCTGGAGACATGGCTCAGAACCAGAGGCACTTAGGTGAACGAGCTCCATCAGGGCTTGGGGATTCTTCACTGGGCCACAAGAAACAGGTAGCCAGTAACTATAGATTGTAGATATGTCACAGATTAAATTTATGCATTTAAAATTGCTCTTGAGATTATCATACTAAATGAAATCAGAAATAGAAAGACAAATATATTATATCACTTGTATGTGGAATCTAAAATATGACACAAATGAAGTTATTATCTACAAAACAGAAAGAAACAGACTCAAAGATATAGAGAATGGACATGAAGTTGCCAGGGGGAGGGTGGGGCAACATATGGTTGCCGAGTGGGGCAAGGATAGATTGGGATTTTGGAGAAGGACATGTCAACCCACTCCAGTATTCTTGCCTGGAAAATCCCATGGACAGAGGAGCCTGGCAGGCTCTAGTCCGTGAGATCACAGAGTCAGACACGACTGAGCAACTCCAATTTCACTTTCTTTCTTTTGAGATTAGCAGAGGCAAACTAGAACATATAGAATGAATAAACAACAAGGTCCTACTGTATAGCATAGAGAACTATATTTAATATCCTGTGATAAGCCATATGGAAAAGAATATTAAAAATGTATATATCAATATATGTAAAACTGAATCACTTAGCTGTAAAACAGAAACTAATACAACATTGTAAATTAACTATACATCAATAAAAAATTTTTTAAACAAAAAATAAAAATGGCTCTTGATTAACTTTTTTGAAGATAAGTTTACAGACTTTCATGAAATGGTGTGATTTACTTGCCTACTTTTCACCTTGAAGGTAGAAACTTCAGGTGTTGAAGGCCAGGGCAATACGGATTGATACCAATGATTCAACCATGAACACCTTGCTTTGCACACTATATTTAAGAAAACTAACTTTGAATACTGTCTTACTATTTGTGGTTTTATGTAAGCATATTGCTTGGAAAGTGAAAGCGTCAGTCACTAAGTTGTATCTGACTCTTTGTGACCCCATGGACTGTAGCCCGCCAGGCTCCTGTGTCCATGGAATTCTCGAGGCAAGAATACTGGAGTGGGTAGCCATTCCCTTCTCCAGGGGATCTTCCTGATCCAGGGGTTGAACCCAAGTCTCCTGCACTGCAGGCAGAGTCTTTACCATCTGAGCCATCAGGGAATGTTGGGATTTTATGTACATGTTTATCTCTAGAACTAATTCTGAAAGCATTTTGAAATTCCATTATTCAAGGTGACTTGCTTATGTGAGGGCAGTTTTTTTCACCCATCTTAAAATGAGAGTACTAAAAATCAAATGAATCCAACATGTTGGAGATTCCCACCAAATCCCTTGATAACCAGATGTTAAGTCATCAATCGGGGTCCCTGAAGAATTGATAGGGTGAGACTAGGTTATTTAGCCTAAACCATAATATGAATTTTCAAAGGGGATTCCTGGGAGATAAAAATCTGTTTAGCATTTTCCACAGATGTTATATATTTCAGAGACAGAGATGAAAAACATCTCATTCCAGAAAATTCATCAGTTGGTGAAGAAAAAGGGCTTCACAGATGGCTCTGGTGGTAAAGAATCTGCCTGCCAATGCAGGAGACATAAGAGATATGGGTTCCACCACTGAGTTCGGAAGATCCCCTGGAGGAGGGAATGGCAACCCACTCCAGTATTCTTGCCTGGGGAATCCCCATAAACAAAGGAGCCTGGCAGGCTACAGTTTGTAGGGTTGCAAAGAGTTGGACACAACTGAAGCAACTTAGCACGCATGCAAGCACGCATGGGAAAGAAAAAATATATAACCTTTAGTCAGAGTTATAATAGGCCCAACCCTTGAGGGAAAAAAAAAAAAACAGAGTATGGGTTCATCCATCTACTGAGTCATTATTTGCACATTCAAAACTTGCAGGTATCAAATGTACATATTTGCTTTGAAAAGAATTTTTGGAGCTGGAAAATATTCTATTCCTGGTGACAACCTTGCCATAAAAAACAAAAAGCCAAAAACAAAAAACAAAAGCCAAAAAATGACTTTTGTTCTACCATAAATAAACATTTCTCGAGAGAAATTTTAATTCTTACAACTTTAAGGGTTCTTACTATTGTGCTAAAAAAAAAAAAAATCCATGGCAAGAAACAAAAGGATTTTGTGCCTCTGGGTCCCAACCTCCTCCATAAAGCTTCACTTTGGATTTGATTCTGAGTGCTGACCCTCCAGCAAGGTGCCAAAGAAAGTTCTCGAGGAGCATTGAGAGAAGGCAAAGCAGAAAAAGGAAAGTAGGATACAGCAAAGGGAAAATGTTCTATTTGTATTCAAAGAAAATTCTGTGACTATGGTGTTGTGATTGAAAAGAGCTATCCTTTGGGCAGGAGATGTAAAGGCACAGGGTATAATAAATATGAGTGCTATTTTCGGAAGAGTTCAGAGACTATTTGAAATTAGAGTTGTCCTAGACCCAGGTTTTGTCTTTGGAGTTAACAAATTCTTTCACTAGGTTCTGTGGTGTGTGGCTTCAGAAAGTCTTGGCACCATCTACAGCCTTCTTCACTTAGGCTACACACACACACACACACACACATGTTAAAACAATAGCCAGATTTCTCCAAACACTAGGGTATTTTAATGCACACTGAAATTTTTGGACTGGTTTTTATATATATTTCTTTTTTCAGCTGAGGCTAAGAAATTTTATTTTATTTTGTTTTTGTTTTCATTTATTTTTATTAGTTGGAGGCTAATTACTTTACAATATTGTAGTGTGGTTTTTATATTTAAATGAGGTTTTTGACCCTGCAGTACCTGCTGAGCCAGTCATGCCCCTATAAGGCATCCTGGTCCCCTGTATGGAAAAGCTGGTTATTATCCCTGGTTCATGTCTTCAAACTGTCAACCTGGGGACCTCTGTGCTAGCTTACACTGGGATTTTCACCCAGCTGATTCCCCTCCGTGACATTATTTGGAACATTTCTGAGTGTGTTTCATCATTTGCCACTCTGCAAGCCTGAGAACAGAGAATACCAGGATTGCCCAAAGGGATTCAACACTTGTAGGAAGTTGAAACATGAAATATGCCATCGGCATCAGCTCTTCCGATCTTGCCCATCACTCTGAGTCTGTTGCTGCCTTTTTCATGTGCCCTAACCCTGTACCTCAGCATTAGGGACAGCCCTCCACATCCAAGTCCCACGTCCTGACTCATGCCAGGGGACCCACGGAGAAGCTAGCGTTAGCGTCTTTGGTGGGCATCTCCACCACGGTATTTGCTGTGTTGGGGAATAAATTCAAAGATATACAAGACACATCCTCCACTCTTAAGCTGATAACCATCAAGTGTCAAAGGTAACTCTCAGGTTAACAAAATGTTCTCATACCACGTCCTCAGGCATGAGGAAGTATTGTAAAACAACTAGATTGTCAAGGATGTAGATAGTTTTTATGTCTTTGGGGATGTAGGTTTTAGGCCTTGTAGATAAGCCCCAGAAGCAGGTTAGGTGAGAGTGGGAAGATTTTCAATACCAAGGAAAGAAATTCAACTGGACTCGCAGGATCATTGATAAAGGTTTTTAGGCGAGAGGTAGTACAAATGATATGTGAGTTGGTAATACTACCCTATGGACAGCCTGCCAGGATATTTGCAGGGGAATGTGTCTGAAAGCAGAAAAGCCAGCTGGAAGGCTAGTGTAATTCTCTATCAGGGAAAGCACCAGGGTCTGAGCCAGAGAAAGACAGAAAAATTAAGAAATAGGAAGGCTTTGCAAAGGAAGAAGCCACAGGACAGGACACAGAATGGATAAATACAGTATAGGTCAAATTTCAACCACTAGTTCCAGAGAGAGAAGTGAGGGATACAACGAGCAGAAATCCTCTTTGAGTTAATGCAAATCTGTCCCTGTGGCACCAAAAACCTGTGGTTCCCCAAAGGGAAATCACAGCGGCCTTAGAAGTGAATCCTACTTTCCCCAGTTCATTTAACTAGCGTTTATTTAGTACTTCCTACGTGCTAGGCACTGGGCTTCCCAGCTAATTCAGTGGTAAAGAATTCACCTGCCAATGCAAGAGAAGCAGCAGCTGTGAGTTCGATCCCTGGGTTGGGAAGATGCCCTGGAGGAGGAAATGGCAACCCATTCCAGTATTCTTGCCTGGAGAATCCCATGGACAGGGGAACCTGGTGGGCTACAGTCTATGCGGTAGCAAAGAGTCAGTCACGACTAGGCGGCTAAGCACACGTGTGTGTGTGTGTGCACATGCACACACACAGGAGCTAGGCATTAAGAAACCAAAAACAATGAAATAAGGTCCAGACTCCCTAGGTGTTCATCATCTAGTTCCATGCCTTACAGGTAATTATTTTGGTTTTCTCATCCCTAAAATATATTAATTGAACTGCCACTCAATTTTCATTCATGATTTCCCCCGTAATCAATTATTATGCAACTATCATTGTTTGCATATTCTCCTTGAGGTATCACTAGCCACTGCTAGTGAATAATAATGTGTGAATTATTGATTATGCTCCTCTTTCTAGCTGCATTGTCAAGGAGAACACACAGCTGAAAAACATCATTTCAAATGGAATATCAAACACCACAGAGAACCAGAGGTAATGGATCTCAGCTTTTAGCAAAAAACGTTCTTCCCCATGATTTGTCGGATGGAATTCTGTGCACCACTAGGAGAATGGGCCATACACTACACCGTCCTCAGAGGCAAAGAACACATGATTCTGGAGCATCTATTTTACTTGAATATCTGGGGTAATTTATTGATTTGAAATAGTTTTTATTAAAACACTTACACCAAAATATTATGCAGTAGGACATAAATCTTGCACAAGATTTTCATTTTAATCAAGGGATTAAAAATAATTTAGTGCTGGCCTGTTTGGAAGCATGTGAAAGGATTGAGGGAGCAGAGAGAGTAAAGTAAATATATTGGCTCTAATGCTTCCAGGGAAACATTTCGGAACACTGATGGACATGTCCAGGCCAGCCCAATGACTCTTATGCTTTAGGATGAAAAAACAATCCAGGACCACTCAGTGAGACCCAAAACTCAGACTCATTTGTTATCAGTACGTTTTTAAAATTCCTTTCTTCTTCCCCTATTTTAACTTTCAGTAGAGCTCATATGTGCTTTATAATTCTGATTCTACTGGCTACCCATTATCAATTCAGTTCAGTCGCTCAGTCATGTCCAACTCTTTGTGACGCCATGGACTGCAGCATGCCAGGCTTCCCTGTCCATCACCAACTCCCGGAGCTTACTCAAACTCATGTCCGTCGTGTCAGTGATGCCATCCAACCATCTCATCCTCTGTCATCTCCTTCTCCTCCTGCCTTCAATCTTTCCCAGGATCAGGGTCTTTTCAAATGAGTCACTTTGCATCAGGTGGCCAAAGTATTAGAGTTTCAGCTTCAACATCAGTCCTTCCAATGAATATTCAGGACTGATTTCCTTTAGGATGGACTGATTGCATCTCCTTGCTGACCAAGGGACTCTCAAGAGTCTTCTCCAACACTAGAGTTCAAAAGCATCAGTTCTTCGATGCTCAGCTTTCTTTATAGTCCAACTCTCACATCCATACATGACTACTGGAAAAACCATAGCTTTGACTAGACAGACTTTTGTTGACAAAGTAATGTCTCTGCTTTTTAATATGCTGTCTAGGTTGGTCATAGCCCTTCTTCCAAGGAGCAAGCAACTTTTAATTTCATGGCTGCAATCACCATCTGCAGTGATTTTGGAGCCCAAGAAAATAAAGTCTGTCACTGTTTCCATTGTTTCCCCATCTATTTGCCATGAAGTGATGGGACCGGATGCCATGATCTTAGTTTTCTGAATGTTGAGCTTTAAACCAACTTTTTCACTCTCCTCTTTCACTTTCATCAAGAGGCTCTTTAGTTTCTCTTCACTTTCTGCCATAAGGGTGATGTCATCTGCATATCTGAGGTTATTGAAATTTTTCCCAGCAATCTTGATTCTAGCTTATGCTTCATCCAGCCTGACATTTCACATGATGTACTCTGCATATAAGTTAAATAAGCACAGTGACAATATACAGCCTTGATGTACTCCTTTCCCAATTTGGAACCAGTCCATTGTTTCATGTCCGGTTCTGACTGTTGCTTCTTGATCTGCATATCGAATTCTCAGGAGCAGGTAATGTGGTCTGGTATGCCCATCTCTTGAAGAAATTTCCAGAGTTTGCTGTGATCTACACAGTCATGGACTTGATAATTCTATGAAATCAAAGAGCAAGCTGTGAACAGAATGATTGCATTAGAGCTGACAGCAATATGCATGCATGCTAAGTTGTTTCAGTCGTGTCCCACTCTTTGTGACCCCATGGACTATAGCTTGCCAGGCTCCTCTGTCCATGGGATCCTCCAGGCAAGAATACTGGAACGAGTTTCCATTCCCTTCTCCAGGGGATCTTCCCAACCAAGGGATCGAACCCGCATCTTTTACGCCTTCTGCGTTGGCAGGCAGTTTCTTTACCTACTCCCACCTGGGAAGCCTCAACAGTGATATATATAAGGTTAAATACTTGTGAAGATGGACACCATTATCTGTATAACACAGGCCACCCCCCTCACCATCCATGAACAAGTGATGTGTCCCAACTAAAATGTCAGCAGCTCAAATTCAAGGTTTGTATATATTGTCTGCTTTTGGTTTCACCCCACCTCTCAAGGTCGTTAAAGAATTTAATAGCCCAAATTCTCTGCCCCTCTAAAATATCTGTGTAAATCTTGACACAAAGGAAGTCATCTCCATAGTAACCATGGATGAATCTAGATGGGAGAGTGATTTTGTATCTCTTCAACTGAAATGAGACAATCTGGTTCAAACTGTATGATTTTTGATGTTAATAATGATGGATTCAAACTATTAAACACAAAATTGTTGAAATCTGTCCTCTGTGGCATTTAAGTAAAGTGGGCTCATGATTTCCCCAGAGTTCAGCAGTTCTTGTGTCTGATTTCTGGGCCCTTTTGCAGCTGACGGAGCTTGGGTGTAACAGCAGGGTGACTTCCACAGGCAAAGCTATAGAATCTCACAGCTTAGAAAGACTCTTAGTAAGGTCCAGAGCAGAGCAGGCCTGCGTCCCTCATACAGAAGTGTTCACAGTGTATGGGCAGCCCTATGATAACTGGGAGGAGAGGAGGAATACAGCAACAGTCAACAGTGCCCTCACTGAACAGAAACAGCAGAGCACTGATGGAAGCAGGGGGCTCAGCAGACTGATCTCCCCCAGACAATGGTGCTCCTTCCCACCCCTCTATTTGGAGGCATACTTTTGGGATGTTTTACACTTCCTGGAAATCCTGAAATGGAGAAGCAAGGTGTGGGAAAAGGTGAACTGCTCCCTGGGCTCTCTGGGGAACTTAACCTACCTAGTCCCCACTCAGGAGCAGGCGGATCCAGCTGCAGCCAGGAGCCACAGTCCCAGTGCCTGACTCCATCCTGCCCTGCCCCAGCACATCTGACAGCCACTCAGGGGCTTACAAGGCAAGCAAGACCTCAGGAACACAAGGCTCCTTCAGCTCCAGGAGGAGAGGAGCTGTGGGTGGGAATGACTAGCTGACTTTAGTTGATAACTTTAAATATTTAGCTATATAGTATATGACTACTTTCAAACTGCTGAATTTTATCAAGCATCCATAATCAATTTCCAAGAACATCATCAGGAAACATGTTAAACCAAAGCCCAGTGATGGGATCAGCAAAAGCCAGAATGTGACCCTCTACAGGAAAAATAACCAGTAGATTGCAAGAAGGAGGAAAGCATAGGCTGGAGAAACAGGGACTTCAGAAACCGTTCCGTCAGCGACACTGCTAAATGGACCCTTGCTGGGATGGAGTAAGCTGACTGTAACATCATTCATGGACAGTTGGAGTGATTTAAATACCGACTGGATATTTGGCAAATCTAAGAAGTTATTGCTAATTTTTTAACATGTGGTAATGGTATTGAAGCTCCAATACTTTGGCCATCTGATGCAAAGAGCCAACTCATTGGAAAAGACCCTGATGCTGAGAAAGACTGAGGGCAGGAGGAAAAGAGGCTGACAGAGGATAAGATGGTCAGATGGCATTACCAACTCAATGGACATGAGTTTGATCAAACTCCAGGAGACAATGAAGGACAGGGAAGCCTGGAGTGCTGCAGTCCACAGGATCACAAAGAGTCAGACATGACTTAGCGACTGAACAACAATGGTCTTGAAGTCACATTTTAAAAACAGTCTTTCATCTTTTAGAAATATACAATGAAATACTAATGAATGACGTGATGTGATAGCTGGGATTTGCTTCAAAATTATCTATTGTCAGGGGAAAGAAAACATGACTAGATGGAGAAGAAACAAGTCTGGCCAGGAGTTGACCCCTGTTGAGGTCAGAACACAGCATATGAGTGTTCATGAGAGTATTCTTCCTAGTTTTCATAGTTTTTTTCTCCTCCCAGTCTGCCTGCCTTTCTCCCCTCCTTCCTTTTAACCATATCTATACACTAGACTAGAAGGAAAATAGAAGTATTTTGGACCAAATGTTTTTCCATGTTAAATGGGGATATTATTTATACCAAAACATTTACTATATCAAGGCATTGTATAAGGGAAAGCAATTCTGAATTCAGAAGGAGCTTTCAATCTCACCTTACCAGCTGGGTGACCTTGAGCAAACCATTAAACCTCGCAGAGCCACACTGACAGTTTTCTCACTTGTCAAACCATAATAAAACCACTCTGTTTGCTTTGTTGTAAAAGTCTGCAAGAATGTTCGAAAAGTGCCAGGAATAGGATAGGTTCTCAATACACTGAAGTTACAACGATTGATCGTAGACAGCAGTATTCCCATCATTTCTGCAAAGGTGTAAATTTTTTGAGCCAAAACAGAAGACATCATTCTTGATTTGGAAATTTTCACATTTTGCCATTTAATTAGCAATTTCCTTGGGTTTACTTTTAATGCAAATTTATTCCTTTAACCTGGGATAACATCCCTAGAAAACAGCAAGCAGTTTAAAGTTCAATATTAAACGTAGGTCTGATAATAAAATCGTCTTAGGTTATTAAATTTTACCTGATTCTCACACCAGCTTCTGGCGAAATAGTTTCTGTGTGTGTATTTATCTGTAAGCATATCCTTGTATCAGGATTTTTGAAATCCACCCGCTCTTGCGAGTTTAATAATGTGAAAGAAAGGAGTGAAGGAGGAATGCTACCATCAGCACCACATATCCTGCCATCCCTCCTGGAATATGGGGGATGCTCCATTGGAGCTGTTTGCTTTTGTTCCCTCACCTCTTTGCCTCCTAATCACTCCCCCCTCTCTCCTGCACCTTCAGTTTTTCCTTCACTACTAGGCCATTCCCTTGAGCATAAAATATGCCTTAATATTCACCTATTTAAGAAAAAAATCTCTCCCTTGACCTTTTGTCCCCATTCAGTTTTTGCCCCATCCCTCAGCTCTTTATATCAACACTCTAAAAGATGGACAAATCCTCGCTTTCCATTCCCTCTCCAACCACCCTAACCATCTTTCTTTCCCACCGTGCCCATGAAACAACTCCTATCAAGGACCTTCAGCAAACACAGCAGTCAGTTCTTTGTCCTCATCCAACGGCATTTTGACACAGCTTTCCACACTCATCTTCACAAATCACTTTCTTCTCTTAGCATCCATGGTCCCTCACTCCAAGTTCTCCAGTTCCAACTTTTACTTCTGTGCCCACCTGCTAATTATAGAAGCCTAGGACTAAGTCTTCAGTTCTTTTATCTTCCACCCCACCCTACCCTACCATAGATGTCATCAAGGCCCATGATTTTAGATACTATCTATTCACTAAAGACAACCATATTTTCATTTCAGCTCTGACTAAGCTCTGGGCCCATAAATACTATTATTTAACCAACATTCACATTTGGGTGTCTAATTGGCATTTCAAAGCTAACATTTCCAAATGGGATTCCAAATTTTCCCTTAATAATCTCCACCCTTTTATGTTTGTGGTGGGAAAAGAGATTATCAGTAGTTTTGTAGAAGTCCCTTTAAAGATGTTTGGGTTCTGTAAATCATTCAACAGACATTATATTATAGACACTGAGTTGAAAGCTGAAGATATCAAGAGGGATGAGATAGAACGTCCACCATCAAGAAGTTCAATACAGAATAAACATGTAGCTAAATGCCCTGGCTTTGACATGTGCCTAAATTTTGACATGTGGCTTTAACATGTGCCTGGCTTTGACAGTTGCCTAAACTTGGCAACTTCTTGCCTTTGCTTTCCTCATCTCTAAGGTGAAAATGGGCTTCCCCCAATGGCTCAGTTGGTAAAGAATGCCTGTCAATGAAGGAGAGACAAGAGACACGAGTTTGATCCCTGGGTTGGAAAGATACCCTGGAGAAGGAAGTAGCAATCCACTCCAGTATTCTTGCTTGGACAGAGGAGCCTGGTGGTCTACAGTCCATAGGGTCGCAAAGAGTCAGACATGACCAAGTGCACATGCACATACAAGGTGATAATAATAAAAATAATAATTATACTTTTCTCATGTGCTTGTTATGAGAAAACAATAAATAAAGCAATAAAAATACAAGTGATTATGTCAGTACTTAGCACATTAAAAAAAGCACTCAATACATGTCACCTTTTAAATAAGTGGTTAAAATTGCATGCCTATCATCACCTGAAACTCAAAGTGTCTTTTCCTTTATGCCTGGAAGGGAGATAAATATATAAATAAATAGGAAATCATGCAATATACTTGAAAAGCAACACAAAAAATAATGTAAATTCTGAAAGAAAATCTTCTCCAACAAAATGCCTGAACCAAACAACTGTCATATAGCCATACACTGCATGGGATGTCTTTTTTCTCTATCCTATGCTCCCTTTTTTCATCTTTGTCTGATGGTCATCTTTTTCCTCTCAACTATTCTTCATGAAAAAGGCACCCAACTTTTAGAGGCATATTCATTCTTTCTCCCTCCTACACACAGGGAATCAGTTACATTATACAGCTGAGCCAGCAGAACCACTGTTTAAATGCCAATTATGGAAAACCATAAATTAAGCCTATCATTCAGTTTCCTGCAGAAACACTTTGCTTTGATTCCCAGACTATTAGGACTGGTGTTCCTCACCCCGCACAAGCCCTGAGCCCTTGGAAGCATGGCCCCTCCTTAGGAACACAGAGGGGAAGTTTAAAGGTAAATACTGGGAAGCAAGCCTGCTCCGCAGAGCTACAAGTCCTCGTTGGGTCACTTGAGATCAGCGTTTTACAATCCTGGTTGAAAACATTTCAGTAATGTCATGATAATAAAGAATCACCCTGCAACACAGGAGACCTGGGTTTGATCCCTGGGTCAGGAAGATCCCCTGGAGAAGGAAATGACAACCCACTCCAGTATTCTAGCCTGGAGAACTCTATGGACAGAGGAGCCTGTCAGGCTACAGTCTATGGGGTCGCAGAGTCAAACATGACTGAGTGGCTAACACTTTCACTTTTCAATGTCATGGACTGTCTGAAATTTCTTCAGATGCTCTCACTTAACAAGCTAATCATCTAACCCTAGGTTTTTCTAAGACTCCTCCCAATTTTTGCTATGACCGTAATGTAATGTATCCTACTGTTAAGTCATCATATATCAAATTTTCTCATAGTTTGTAGTGTTTTTCTAGACGGCACACTTAACCTCAAACTACATAGTACACAGAAGAATTTTTTTACTGAAATCTTTGCATCCACATAAAGCACTGGAAAACTGAACCCATCAAATTTCACATCAGTCCTGAGGTGTGTGCTCTTTAAGGGTCATAGGTGAAGAGATGGAGACCCAGAGACATTGCTGAATCCATAACACAGCAGGAATAGGGGTGATGGAGCCTGAGAGTAAAATGCTTCCCCCTTTGGTTTTTTCTTCAAGATTTCTTTACCTATGCAGCCTAATCAGCTACCTGAATAAGGGGCATCATCCTGAAGATGTCTGCATTCTTCTTAAGAAGGAATAAGAAAAAAGGGTCTTCATGGCACGTAATTAGCTGTATTCATTTTCCCAGCTCTTTTAAAGCCAACAAATCCCTCTGTGTCCTTCCTTTGCTTTATTTTCATGAGCACTTTATTGACAAGCAAACTTTCTTGCTTCTATTCAGAGTCTATAAGTTATGAATTAGCATCTTCAGAGATAAAGGGGAGGATAAGTGCTTCCATACATGGAAATTCCACACCAAAGTCAACAGCACATTATTAATGCTCCCTGAAGACCACCCTTAATACAGCACAGGAAGAGCCAGTTCTGTGTCAGGAACGTCTCACTGGAACCTGGGAGGGAAGCATTAAACTATTAATACCTCTTTCCAGATGGAGAAACAGACTCAAATGAAGAAGATCTACAGATGGAGTTGCCAGGGCTCCCTCAGCCAGTGTACGGCCAAGCTGGGACTTAAAGGAGGCTTCTCCTCCTCTGTGCCCATGCGTTTTCCCTTTTGCACTCTGGGAGACAAAGCTTCTCTCTTAGAGCATCTTCAGAACATCTGAACAAATCTGAAGATCTGTACCCTAGCCCAGTTCCATCCAGATCCCCTGTTCTGCTTCAATCCTTGGGCCAGCCTCAGACACTCATTGACTCAAACGTCCCCGGTGACACCTCGGATAAGAATTCACTTGCCAATGTAAGGAACATGGGTTCAATCCTTGGTCCAGGAATTTTCCACACGCCACAGAGCAACTAAGCCCATGTATGAGCCACAAAGACTGGGTCCAAACTCTAGAGCCCTCGAGCCATAACTACTGAGCCCATGTGCTGGAACTACTGGAGCCTGCAGGCCTAGAGCCTACGCTCCATTACAGGAGAAGCCACCACAAGGAGAAACCCATGCACAGCAATGAAGAGCAGCCCCAGCTCACCACAACTAGAGAAAGCCCACATGCAGCAACAAAGACCTACTGCAACCAAAATTCCACAGTTGCTTACCAAAATATTAGTACTCTATACGTCACTAATTAGGGCTTCCCTAACAGCTAAGTGGGTAAAGAATCTACTTGTAATGCAGGAAACACAGAAGACACTGATTCCATTTCTGTATGGGTAAGATCTGCTAGAGCAGGAAATGGCAACCCACTCCAGTATTCTTGCCTAGAAAATCCTATGCAAAGAGGAGCCTAGTGGGCTACAGTCTATAGGGTTGCAAAGAGTCAGATACAATCGAGTGACTAAGTACAACATCACTAATTGGTTGAATAACCTCATATGAGTGACTAGCCGTAGCTCCCAAAAGTGCATTTAACTGAGGTTACTTTCTTTTATTATCCAAAGTTTATGATTGAATCTGAACATGGCGATTTTTCAGAAAAGCAAATGGCATAAAAATAAAACAACACTAAGTTTAGAAATAATGAGTCATATTCTAATAACAAAGTGGCATATGGGCCATTCCACAGCATATACACATTTCCTCTAAATCAGACTCCCTAGATTTCCATAGGGAAGAGAAGTTGCTATTTAAAATTTAGCTCAAGAAAAGCAAGTAGCAATAAAAAGAATAATACCACTTGTATTAAATATGTCATCCTCTTCCAAAATGTTCCTGTTTCTGCTCACAACTGCCCTGCAAAGCAGAAATTAACTCCATTTCAGAGATAAGAATATCAAGGCTCAGGAGTGACTAAATTACTTGCCAGAAGATGCATATCAAGAAATCGAATTGGTGTGTGTCTGACTCTATAGCTTTTTTCTCTACCCTGACAGATTACGTGTATTTCCCAGTTGTAGTTACTATGCTAATTAGTTATCTCTTCAGTTGTAGGTGATTTTCTTATTACACAACAGTCATAATAGTAATTTGTGCTGTTTAGTCACTAAGATGTGTCTACTCTCTGTGACCCCATGGACTATAGCCAGCCAGGCTTCACCATCCATGGGACTTCCCAGGCAAGAATACTGGAATGGGTTGCCATTTCCTTCTGCAAGGAATCTTCTCAACCCAGAGATGAAATCCAGGTCTCCTGCATTGGTAGGTGGATTCTTTACCACTGAGCCACTGGGAAGCCCCCATGATAATAGTAATATCTAACGTTTATTGAGTAATTATCAAGTGTCAGGAATTTAACATGTACTAACTCATGAAATGCTTCAGTTCAGTTCAGTTCAGTCGCTCAGACATGTCCCACTCTTTGTGATCCCATGGACTGCAGCGTGCCAGACCTCCCTGTCCATCACCAACTCCCCAAGTTTACTCAAACTCATGTCCACTGAGTCGGTAATACCATCCAATAATTTCATCCTCTGTCATCACCTTTACCTCTTGCCTTCAATCTTTCCCAGCTTCAGTGTCTTTTTAAATGAGTCAGTTCTTCACATGAGGTGGCCAAAGTATTGGAGTTTCAGCTTCAGCATCAGCCCTTCCAATGAACATTCAGGGCTGATTTCCTTCAGGATTTACTGGTTGGATCTCCTACACAAGGGATTCTCAAGAGTCTTCACCATCACCACAGTTCAAAAGCATCAATTCTTCAGTGCACAGCTTTCTTTATAGTCCAAATCTCACATCCACACATGACCACTGGAGAAACCAGGGCTTTGACCAGACGGACCTTTGTTGGTGAAGTAATGTCTCTGCTTTTTAATATGCTGTCTAGGTTGGTCATAGCTTTTCTTCCAAGGAGCAAGTGTCTTTTAATTTCATGGCTGCAGTCACCATCTGCAGTGATTTTGGAGCACCCCCCCCCAAAAAAAAAAAGTCTGACACTGTTTCCACTATTTCCCCATCTATTTGCCATGAAGCGATGGGACCAGATGACATGATCTTAGTTTTCTGAATGTTGAGCTTTAAGCCAACTTTTTCACTCTCCTCTTTCACTTTCATTAAGAGGCTCTTTAGTTCTTCTTTGCTTTCTGCCATAAGGGTGGTGTCATCCGCATATCTGAGGTTGTTGTTATTTCTCCCAGCAATCTTGATTCCAGCTTGTGCTTCATCCAGCCCAGTGTTTCTCATGATGTACTCTGCGTATAAGTTAAATAAACACAGTGACAATATACAATCTTGACGTACCCCTTTTCCTATTTGGAACCAGTCTACTGTTCCATGTTCAGTTCTGTTGCTTTCTGACCTGCATACAGTTTTCTCAAGAGGCAGGTCAGGTGGTCTGGTATTCCTATCTCTTGAAGAATTTTCCACAGTTTGTGGTGATCCACAGAGTCAAAGGGTTAGGCATAGTCAATAAAGCAGAAATAGATGGTTCTCTGGAACTCACTGGCTTTTTCAATGATCCAGCAGATGTTGGCAATTTGATCTCTGGTTCCTTTGCCTTTTCTAAATCCAACTTGAACATCTGGAAGTTCACGGTTCTCATATTGTTGAAGCCTGATTTGGAGAATTTTGAGCATTACTTTGCTAGTGTGTGAGATGAGTGCAATTCTGTGGTAGTCTGAGCATTCTTTGGCATTGCCTTTCTTTGGGATTGGAATGAAAACTGACCTTTTCCAGTCCTGTGGCCACTGCTGAGTTTTCCAAATTTGCTGGCATATTGAGTGCAGCACTTTCATAGCATCATCTTTCAGGATTTGAAATAGCTCAGCTGGAATTCCATCACATCCACTAGCTTTGTTTGTAGTGAGGCTTCCTAAGGCCCATTTGACTTCACATTCCAGGATGTCTGGTTCTAGGTGAGTGATCATACCATTATGATTATCTGGGTCATGAAGATCTTTTTTGTACAGTTCTTCTGTGTATTCTTGCCACCTCTTCTTAATATCTTCTGCTTCTGTTAGGTCCTTACCATTTCTGTCCTTTATGGAACCCATCTTTGCATGAAATGTTCCCTTGGTATCTCTAATTTTCTTGAAGAGATCTCTAGTCTTTCCTATTCTGTTGTTTTCCTCTGTTTCTTTGCACTGATCACTGAGGAAGGCTTTCTTATCTCTCCTTGCTATTCTTTGGAACTCTGCATTCTAATGGGTATATCTTTCCTTTTTTCCTTTGCTTTTCACTTCTCTTCTTTTCACAGCTATTTGTTAGGCCTCCTCAGGCAGCCATTTTGCTTTTATGCATTTCTTTTTCTTGGGGATGGTCTTCGTTCCTGTTTCCTGTACAATGTCACAAACCTCCGTCCACAGTTCATCAGGCACTCTGTCTATCAGATCTAGTCCCTTAAAACTATTTCTCACTTCCACTGTATAATTGTTAGGGATTTGATTTAGGTCATACCTGAATGGTCTAGTAGTTTTCCCTACTTTCTTCCATTTAAGTCTGAATTTGGCAATAAGAAGTTCGTGATCTGAGCCACAGTCAGCTCCTGGTCTTGTTTTTGCTGACTGTATAGAGCTTCTCCATCTTTGGCTGCAAAGAATATAATCAATCTGATTTCAGTGTTGACCATCTGGTGATGTCCATGTGTAGAGTCTTCTCTTGTGTTGTTGGAAGAGGGTGTTTGCTATGACCAGTGGGTTCTCTTGGCAGAACTCTATTAGCCTTTGCCCTGCTTCGTTCTTTGCTCCAAGGCCAAATTTGCCCGCTACTCTGAGTGTTTCTTGACTTCCTACTTTTGTATTCCAGTCCCTTATAATGAAAAGGACATCTTTTGTAAATGTTAATTCTAGAAGGTCTTGTAGGTCTTCATAGAACCATTCAACTTCAGCTTATTCAGCATTACTAGTTGGGGCATAGACTTGGATTACCGTGATATTGAATGGTTTGCCTTGGAAACGAACAGAGATCTTTGTGTCATTTTTAAGATTGCATCCAGGTACTACATTTTGGACTCTTTTGTTGACTATCATGGCTACTCCATTTCTTCTAAGGGATTCTTGCCCACAGTAGTAGATATAATGGTCAGCTGAGTTAAATTCACCCATTCCAGTCCATTTTAGCTCACTGATTCCCAAAATGAATGTTTAAAGCTTAGTAAAAGGTAGACATTATTACCAGCCTGATTTACAAACGAAGAAACTGACCAAGAGGATGAAAGGGACTTTCCTAAGGACACACATAGAGCAAGCAACGGAACCAGCATTTGGGCCCAAGTAGCCTAGAAGGCCATATGATCACCCCAGCCATTCCACTGTCTTTTCTCAATGGGTGGCTTACCATCAAGAAACCCAAAGTTCCAGGCATTATACAATAGGACTCAAAACCTTATTTCAGAAAAGAGTGGAACATTCCCAACTTCTCTAGGAAAGGTCAACAACCAGAAGCTAGTTCAAGATTGTGAAATAACATCCATCTTCAACCATTTCTGTCTAACTCATAGTAGCAGTTGGGGCTATCAGTCTATCTGTAGTAAATTCAAAGATGACAAAACTTTACAAATCCTGAAAAAGCCACAATGTCAGGGCATAACTTCATCATGACTCACCAAATCCTACAAATTTTCATCCATCTAGTCCAATGATCCATCCCAAAGCCTCCAAAGCACAAGCCAGATTCTCAAAGGAATAGCTCAGTGTGCAGCAATAGGAGTAGAAGGCAGGGGAAAAAAAGACTGTGAGCTTCAGGGAAAGAAAAAAAAAAAAACCAAGCATTGCTGATACTCTCCTTCAGCTTCTTCTTTCTACAGAAGTACTGAGCTAAGGCTCACATTCTTATTATAGGGTTCTCAAATTTTAGCATGGATATGAACCAGTGGGACCAGGGGGAAGTTCCAACAAGTCCCCAGGTGAGTCTAATGCTCCTGGTCTAAAGACCACACTTTTGAAAGACACTGCCCTATAATATTAATCCCCTCCCAAGCCTCTGCTTAAATAGCTCCAACCACAAAGGACACTGAAGTGAGACTAGCACTGCCCACTCAACAAAGCAGGAGGTCATAATTTTACTTACTAACCATGAGGAAATGCTACCAAATGTTAAAGTGGAAAAATACCTTATAATAATAAATTCTTAATATATCTATTTCTGAAAAACAAATGACAAAAGTTGCTATATTTCACTAAAAAAATAAAAGGTCACATTTTTAAAATACTTACCAGAAATCCCAAGTCAAAACTGTCCGTATGCAATGTTTATGCCGGTCAGAAGAAAACCCTTGAAGACCCAGAGGCTAATGCACAGGTTCTGAGTAAATGTTGACAGCCAGAGTCTCTGTTGAGCTCATTTAGCTTAACAAGTCTCTAGGTCCAGTTCACAGCGAGAAGCAGAGATCAATAAAATTCTGTAATGCTTTTCCATTAGTCTCCAGACTTTCTTTGCTCAAAATGATAAAGGATGAGCAATGGTCAATAGTGTAATAGACATAACCCAGAGTTGCCTGCTCATTAGAGCTTACTATAGTGACACAGAATGAAGCGGCACTTTTTGCGTTTTTCTGGGGTTATTTTGGAGAGATCCCTCTTCTCAGGTTTACCACCAATCCACCAAATCCTAGGCTGAAAAGGGCCTTAGAAATATTTTGGTTTAACTTCTCATCAGCTTATATTATAAAAATCTTCCCTACAATACTCTTAGGAGATTTCAGTATGACAGTTGTCAAAAAGGTGAAGGCAGAGATCTTTAAGACTTCTCTCATTCAGGTCAACTTTACCTGGCTCCTTGACCTATTCTTCAATGATAGGATTGTTGTTTAAAATAAATCCTTCAACACAGAGAGTGAGAGAAAAATATCGTGAACCCATATTGAAAGAAAAATATGGTTAGGTTGTTTACTGCCTGAAAAGATACGGAAAGAAAACTTCAGATAAACAAGGAAAAAAATTAAAAATAAATAAATAAATCCTTCAAAACTATGGTATCTAAAATAGGCTTGATCAATTAATTTACCATCACAGGAATAATACTCCATGGAGGGAGGAAATCAGCCTGTGTTTATCACCAACTGAATGCCTGGATACAGATGCTCAATGAACATTTAGTTCAATTTAGTTGCTCAGTCGTGTCCAACTCTTTGCCACCCCATGGACTGCAGCATACCAGGCAGGTGATGCCTGTTCATCACCAACTCCTGGAGCTTGCTCAGATTCATGTCCATTGAGTCTGTGATGCCATCCAATCATCTTATTCTCTGTCATCCCTTTCTCCTTCTGCCTTCAATCTTTCCCAGCATCAGGGTCTTTTCCAGTGAGTCAGTTCTTGGCATCAGGTGGCCAAAGTAACAGTGAACATTAGTTGGATAAATGAATGAATGAATGAGACCATCATAGGTATTCATAGCTCTAATAACATTTTGTAACTTTCCAGAATAACTCAAATGACTTGTTCTATTGCTGAGGATCCCACAGTCCTTACATTGGGCTTGAAATCATAAGGAACTATGTTTTCTACACAAAACACTTGCTAGTGATACCAAAGGGGCATTTTCAAATCGAGGAAACTTAAAGTGTGTTAAGCCATGGGTGCAAGTATGAAAATTAGTTTAAATTAGTGTAGTAACTTTTTTGAATTTTTAATTTTAGTTGGATCCTAACAAGGCTCTCTGTATATATGAACATGAAATCTACTCAGGAGGAAAACTGAAGCCTTAGTTAACCCATTTAACTTTAGATTGTAATTTTGTCACTTAAAAAAGCTTCCACTGTCAACTTCGCTATTAAGGAAGAAAACAAATAACCACTAAGTACATGCTATGTGGTGGAAAAGACTCTTAACGAGTGTCATCTTATTCAGAATGTCAACAGGCACTAATTTTCGATAGCCAAGTAATCTAGATATCCAGATATCTATTGAAACCAAGACTAAGTGAATCAGGCACATTTTGTGTTTAAATTAAATGGCCCAACAGCTAAGTTGAAAACTAAATTTCTAACACCTAACATCTGCCTTGTATATGTGTTAAGTGACTAAAACTGGAGAAAATGAACATTAGCTTTAGGAGATAAGAATAGGAAAAATGTTTCCCAGTAAGGCCAGAATACTATTTGAGATAGTTAGAGTGGACAGTCATTTCAAAGAATGGTGATTACTTTCTCAAGGACAAAAAAAGGTGGGGGGGGAGTCAACCATAAGGGCTGCAAATGATATTTTAAAAGGATTTAGCAAGGGTAAAGATGGTCATCCGCTTATTCGTAAGAGGTCCAGGAGGTCAAAAATCTCCCATTATACAGTAATGTTTACTAGGATGGTTAAAAGTCAGTGGCAATAATACAGAACTGGAGTCTTCAGTGTTAAAGACCTGTTTAGAAAAGTTTATAATTCTCCCTTAAGAATGCCGCAGGTTTTTGGTGGTTTTTTTTTTTTTTTTTTTTTTTTTAATGAGCTTCAGTCTTCTTTAAAACTACAAGGTTTTACAATTGTCTTGAAATCTGCTAAGACAAAAAAACCTTGCTCTATGCCTCCGTGAAAAGCAACGTTTACATTATCTGTAGCTTTATTGTAAAAAGATTTGACATTGGGAAGTGTTGGATTTTCAATTTTGTTTTTCCCCTTAAAATTATTTTGACTATGCTGGATCCCTTGCATTTTTGGGTGGATTTTAAAATCAGTTTGTCAATTTCTGTGAAAAAGGCAG
The DNA here is from genome assembly GCF_019320065.1 of Cervus canadensis. NCBI lineage: Eukaryota > Metazoa > Chordata > Mammalia > Artiodactyla > Cervidae > Cervus > Cervus canadensis. The sequence continues at coordinate 80,000,060 of NC_057392.1, forward strand.
CTAAGTTTTCAATAGGATTGCTATCCCTCTCTACAGATTGAATCTGTAGATCAACTTGGGGAGTATGCCATCTTAACAAAATTAAGTCTTCTGATCCATGAATATTAGATTGTCTTTTCATTTATTTGAATTTAGAAAACTTCATTGAATTTGGAAAACAAATTTTCTGATTTGAATCAGGAAAACCATGATTTTTGCAGGCCAGGAGAAGCACACACTGCAAGAAGATGTTATCTAGGAATACCTGACTACTTGTAAAGCCAATCACTGAGCTAAAGAAAAATTAAAAGTAAAAGCCATGATGAAAGAAAAATTCCATTATAGAAGATTTGGGGGGAAATGCACCATTACTGAGATACACCAACAGAAACCACTATACTGTTTCAGAATGAAGAATGAAATCCTGAAGCAAAAAAAAAAAAAAAAATTATCTTAATATATTTTTCAGAAGTAAAGATTGCCAGTGCTCATTTTGTTACAGCTATTGATCTACCCCTTAATTACTCCTTCCTTTGTCATTATCGATTTCAAAATCAGAAGGAGGGCTGCACATTTATTCATTTGTTTATCCCTCAAATGCCTGCAGAGAGAGGGACAAAGGAGGAAAGGAGGGTATCTTCTTGTCTCTGCAGCTTCTAAACTTAGAAGCAACCTCAGAGCCAAATATCTCCAAAGGGAGGACACAAATACGAATATATTTCTGACTGAAAAGATTTGTCCTGCTTATGAACATCAAAGAATTAAAATCTGTGCTCCAAGATCCCTTACAGCTTCAGAGCTACCATCAGGTCCTACCATGAGCCCAGATTCACAGTTCTGCTCTTTGTATCCCAAAATCAGGTCCTTTCTTGTTGAATTCAATGAGCCTAAACCTGGTGCTACTCTTTTGGGACCTGAAATAGCATTAGCCCTTAGAAGGACTTATGTTTAGATTTGCAGTTTCCAAAGACCTCTCAGACTTTTGAGTACACCCTCCACAAAATCATGTGACACACAAACAGTCACTGCAGTCAAAATAACTTTCACTCTAATAGCCTGGAATTGATTATACATTATTCACATAAACAGTTTGAGGGAAATGCCTAATAACCTACTACTCAAACTTGTATCTCAATTTTCCTTAGCAACAACAATAATTTGATTCTATTTTTTAAAGGAAAGATAAGCTTACTTGAAACTAAGATAAAAAATAAATGCTTGCAATTTTTATTTAATTTTCTCCTGAATTAAACTTTGATACTAACTATGGAAATGCAGCTTCAAGAAAAAAATCTTCCCCTTCCTAATATTTGTCATCTCTAAGAAACTCCTACATAGAAATGTGGAACCACCCCATCTCCTCCAAATAAATATGATTATCTGTGTTAATGAAGGATAAGTTTAACATGAAATGATACCTAAGTAATTCAAGTATTTTCCTACAAATATTCATGTTACCCCCTACCTATTTTTACCAGAGATGCTGGCAAATTAAAAACAAAAGCAAACCAAAACAACGACTTTTTAAAGATTACCTCTTATTTACTAGATAGGTCACTTCCTAATTAAGCAACTTGCTCTTTCGTTCTAACCTCAAATTCAGAAGTCAAGCCTGTGGCTTAGCACAGTTACAAATTTCATGAACTGCTAGAATGATCTGAACATAGTAGAACTAAAAATATTACACCCACATAGGCCAACGGTCTATTTCATGGCCTTTATTAAGTGTTTAGAAATTCATTAGAACTGGACATGGAACAACAGACTGGTTCCAAATGGGGAATGGAATACGTCAAGGCTGTATATTGTCACCCTGTTTATTTAACTTATATGCAGAGTACATAATGCGAAATGCCGGGCTGGATGAAGCACAAGCTGAAATCAAGATTGCCAGGAGAAATATCAAGAACCTCAGATATGCAGATGACACCACCCTTATGGCAGAAAGCAAAGAACTAAAGAAACTCTTGATGAAAGTGAAAGAGGAGAGTGAAAAAGTTGGCTTAAAGCTCAACATTCAGAAAACTAAGATAATGGCATCTGGTCCCATCACTTCATGGCAAATAGATGGGGAAACAGTGGAAACAGTGTCAGACTTTATTTTTGGGGGGCTCCAAAATCACTGCAGATGGTGACTGCAGCCATGAAATTAAAAGACACTTGCTCCTTGGAAGAAAAACTATGACCAACCTAGACAGCATATTAGAAAGAAGCAGAGACATTACTTTGCCAACAAAAGTCCATCTAGTCAAAGCAATGGTTTTTCCAGTGGTCATGTATGGATGTGAGAGTTGGACTATAAAGAAAACTGAGCACTGAAGAACTGATGCTTTTGACCTGTGGTGTTGGTGAAGACTCTTGAGAGTCCCTTGAACTGCAAGGAGATCCAACCAGTCCATCCTAAAGGAAATCAGCCCTGAGTATTCATCAGAAGGACTAATTTTGAAGCTGAAACTCTAATATTTTGGCCACCTGATACAAAGAACTGACTCATTGGAAAAGACCCTGATGCTGGGAGAGATTGAAGGCAGGAGGAGAAGGAGATGACAGGGGATGAGGTGGTTGGATGGCATCACTGATGCGATGGACATGAGTTTGAGTAAGCTCCAGGAGTTGGTGATGGACAGGGAAGCCTGGCATGCTGCAGTTCATGGCGTCACAAAGAGTCAGACACAACTGAGGGACTGAACCGAACTGGCAGATTAAGTGTTTATCTTTCCTCTATATTCAATGAGGTGAATATAAAGAGGTTTGCCTCTTAAACAATTGAAAGATAATATGTATGTGGTACAGAACAACTAAACTCACATTTTCTTCTTCAAGTTCTTTTGTGTTTAACTTTTATTTCAGAAACTTTCCCTCACCTAATTTTCCTACAGAGAAGAAAAAACCCTATTATTTTACCTGGTTACCTCAGGGAATACTTCCTGAAGTAAAAATCCATTTCTTTTTTAACTATTTATAATTAAAATTTCTTCACTTGGGGTCCAGGCAGCCATCATATCCATCCAGTTCTTACCTGAAAAGCAGCAGTCACTATAGTTTCCTCTAGGCCATAATGTCTGACACTGTTGATAACAGGCCTTTCTCTTATTGCACCTCCTGTTCTCATCATCAAGAAATGTCCAGTAGGCCTCCTTTCCCCTTTCTAATGAGAGTTGTGTCATCAGTATCTTGTAGTCAAGGCTAGTACTCTTCTCTTGGTCCATTTGCCTGAACTTGACAATGTCCTCCTGCTTGGTAAGCGCTCCCTATAAATGCTAGATGCCCACATGCTGCTCTCCTTTCAGTCTCTTAATACCTGTTTCATCCCATCACAAGCTTCGTTATCAGCTGCTCAACTGAGTGCTTAACTGGATCTTCGATTCTAAAGGCTGAATCAGAGACCATTATAGGAGGTGTCAACTTGTAAGAGATCTGTACCTTTGAAATACAAGTTGAAGAGAGAGTCTCCAAGGTTTGCCACATCTTTAACTCCATCTGTGACAGTTACACCTTAACTTTTATTAAGTCAAATTGCTTGTAGCTTCACATCGATTACAAGTCACTGAAATGTGGCATGAAAATAACCATAAGCATTTTTACAAACACTTTGCTAACTTAAAAGTTCAGGAGATACATCCCCAGAGTGAAACCCTTATTTTAGCCCTAAAGAAGCTAGATAATATGACAGTATACATTTTTAATGTAATTCAATAAAAATCACTTAGTGCCATCCCCCATTTTACCCTGAACTTCTCAATATGCTTCTTAGGCTAAAAGCTTTCAGAATTAATACAACATTGGGGAAAATGTTTAATTGTGTTCTAATTTTATATTTGACATGGACTGAGTATCTTTGGTCATGCCAATTAACCTTCTTGGCCTTTATATATCCATTAGTTAACTTTCTTATTAAATAGGGTCAATACTTATTCTGTTCTCTTAAAGGGATGCTGAAATAAAAAGGAAAAATACTGTAAACTTTCTGTAAGTATAAAATGTATTTTCTCAATTTACTTCAATAAGCACAGGGATCAACAACCACAATTCAGGACACTAAACCAGATAAGCAGGATGCTGGGTTAACCAAGACATAAGTCCTGAACATTAGAAATCTTTATTCAAATTTGGGGCTTAGAATAAGAGCTTAACAAAAGAAGTGTGAGACTTGTACACTGAAAATTACAAGACATTTTTGGAAAAAAATTAAAGATCTACATAAATGGAAAGACAGTTCATGTTCGTAGATCAGAAGATTTAATATTGTTAAGATGGCATACTCCCCAAATTGATCTGCAGATTCAATCTGTATAAAGAGATATAAATTCCTATGAAATCTTAGCTGTCTTTTTCAAATAAACTGACAGCTGCTTCTAAAATTCATATGAAAATGCAAGGGATACAGAATAGTTAAAACAATCTTAAAAGAGGAGAAAAAAACTGGAAAACCAATATTTTCCAATTTCGAAACTTATTATAGTAAACTTACAGTAATCAAAACAGTATGATATATATGGCATAAGGCTACATTGATCAAAGGAATAGAATTGAGTCTCCAAAAATAATCTCTTACATTATCTGCTATAATAAAAATCAAACTAGGAGGCTTATAAACAATAGAAATTTATTTCTCACTATTCTGGAGGCTGAAATCCAAGATCAGGGTATTATTATGGTTGAGCTCTTGAAAGCACCCTCTTCCAGGCTGCAGACTTCTGACTTCTTACTGTGTTCTCACGGGGTGAAAAAATAGCTATATAACTTTCTGGCTGCTTCTTACAAGTGCACTCACCCCATTCATGAGGATTCCACCCTCTTGACCTAAGCACTTCCTAAAGTTCTTAATTCCAGCTACCACCACACTGTGGATTAGATTTCAAAGTATGAGTGTTGGGGGACATAAACATTCATATTTTTTAAAAACATTTATGAATTTATTTATGGCTGTGTTGGGTCTTAGCTGTGGCACGCAGTATCTCCATCGCGGTGCATGGGCTTCTCTCCAGTGGTGGTGCATGGGCTCAGCTGCCCTGTGGCATATGGGATCTTAGTTTCCTGACCAGGGATTGAACCCACATCCCCTACATTGGAAGGGAGATTCTTAATCACTGGATTACCAGGGAAGTCCCTTGGGGGACACAAACATCCAGTCCATACAAATGGACACTTGATTTGGCAAGGGTGCTAAGAAAATTTAATGCAGAAAAGCAGTCTTTTTGAAGAATGGTGTTGGGACAACTTGACATCCACATGCAAACGAATGGATTTGGATACCTACCTCACACTCTGCACAAAAATTAACTCAAAATGGGTCATACACCTAAATGTAAAATCTAAAATTCTAAAAATCCCAGAAGAAAACATGAGAGGAAATCTTCATTACCTTGGCTAAGCAATGTTTTCTTCAACACCAAAAGAATAACAGATCAAAGAAAAAAGACAAATTAGACTTCATAAGATTACTAGAATCCGTTTATGCTTCAAAGAATACCATCAAGAAAGTTAAAAGACAAGTGACAGGATGGGAGAAAATATTTTCATACTGTATACTGGCAAAGGACTTGTATCCAAAATATGTAGAAAATCTCTTTACAACTCAACAATAAAAAGATCCAATTAAATAACCAAATTTTAAAAACTATCAAAAAAATTGAATATGCATTTGTCTAAAGATGTACAAATAGTGAATACATCTATGAAAAATTGCTTAATATAATGATTCATTAAGGAAATGCAAATCAAAATCACAATGAGATATCATTTCACACACACCAGAATGGCTAAAATCACAAAGACAAACAACAGCAAGTGTTGACCAGGATGTGAAAAAAAATTGGAAGCCTCATACATTACTAGTGGGAATGTAAAATTGTGCACCCAACTTAGGAAATAGTTTTGTAGTACTTCAGTAAGTTAGAGTTATCTTATGTGGAATGACCCAGCCATTCCACTCCTAGGTTTATACACGAGAGAAATAAAAATATACCTCCACCAAAAGTATGTACACAAATGTCCATAATACACCCAAAGAAGAAACAACTCAAATGCCCATCAAATGATGAATGGATAAATAAAACGTGGTATAGTCACACAATAGAATGTTATTTAGAAATAAAAATGAATGGAAAATTGATAAATGGTACAAGATGAATGAACCTTTAAGATGTTATGCCAAATAAAAGAAGCCAGTCACAAAAGATCACTAAATGCATGATTCCAATTACATGAAATGTCCAGAATAGGCAAACCCATAGAGTCAGAAAGCTAAGTAGTAGTTGCCTAGGGTTGGAGGTGATGATTTAAAAATATGAAATTTCTTCTTGGGGTCATGAAAATATTCTGGAATTAGTAATGATGGTTGTACAACTCTGTGAATTCACTAAAAACCACTGAACTTCATCTTATAAATGAATGACTTAAATGGTATGCAAATTATATCACGACAGTGCTGTTTTTTAAAAATATATATATAATAGAAGAAAATGACAGCCATTTAAAAAGTAAAAAGATGAGGAAGTCAATATAAACTTTTAGTGGCTAGTTTGGTGGGATACTGTTTTAATTTACACAGATGCATGCTGTGTCTGCCTGATATTTAAAAGTCTAGACCTGCTGGGAAGAATTTCTTAGGTGATTAATACATGGTTTGTGAGATGCTTCACTAAATTTCCCTGATGTCCTCCATAAAACTATCATACAAATTTCAACTACAGGTCACTAGATCAGATAGTAAAAACTGGGGCAGATGAACGAAAAAGGACCACGGCTTCATTTTCAGTTGCCATTGTGTTTCCATAAGCTTCTTTTCCTGTTGTTTACTCTTGACAGATGCATTTTCTTGTTGCTTTATTTTCTTGTGTTTTATTTTCACTCTGGATTTGTTCTTTTTGTCCCTGGCCCCAAAGTTTAACTTGACAGTCATTAAAAATAACTTTACAATGAATGTCAAATTCTCCACAGAAAAATGTCAAGATACTAGAATAGCTATGAATTTTCTTAGTGCATAAGAGTCAGAGAAAGAGGTTTTGTTGAAGATGGCAGACAACTCACTCAACAGGGAGCAGGCAATGATGGGATAAGATTCTTCACTTTCTTGTTACACAACTATTCATTATAACTGAAGAGTCTTACTCAATTAATTAAATATAAGAAAAGAAATCAAATCAAAAGCCTTAAAAGAAGCAATAAATCCCTTAGCAAAGGACAGGCGAACTATGCTTGTTCTGAAAAAGATGTAGTCTTATGTCAAAGTCAAAAGCGGTGGTTGGATCACTCAAAATTTTTGGCCACTGTGATGATCAATTTTGTGTATCAACTTGACTGGACCACAGGATGCCCAGAAATTTACGCAAACATTTATTATTAATATGAGTGTGTCTGTGAGGGTGTTTCTAGGTGAGAGTAACCTTAGAATCTGTAGACTAAGTAAAGCAGATTGCCTACTCTATTGCAGATTCTTTTGAGGCCTCATCCAATCAGTTGAGGACCAACAGAACAAAAAGGCTGAGTAACAGGGAAAACTCTTCCTGACTGACAGCTGGAGCTGCAGGTCGATCTTTTCCTGTCTTCAGACCTGAACTAAAAAATCAACTCTTAGGGTAGATGCCCAGTAGTGGGATGCTGAATCTAGAAAAATGGTACTGATGAACTTATTTGGGAAGGAAGAGAGATGTAGACATGGAGAATGGACTTTGGACACAGCCAGACAAGGGGTCGGGGGATGAATTGAGAGAGGAGCAGTGAAACATATACATTACTATATGTAAAATAGATAGCTAGTGGGAAGCTGATGTATAACACAGGGAGCTCAACACAGTCCCATGTGACAATCTAGATGGATGGGATGGGGTGGGGAATGGGCAGAAGGTTCAAGAGAGAGGGGACATGTATACTTATGGCTGATTCATGTTGTTGTAAGGCAGAAGCCGACACAGAATTGTAAAGCAATTACCCCCCAGTTAAAAAAAAAGAATCAACTCTTTTTGAGTCCCAAGCTTGCCAGCTTTTGGACTGGAATTTACACTATCAGTTCTCCTGGGTCTCCAGTTTGCCAGCCTTAGATATGGGGACTCCTCAGCCTCCAGAATACTGAATAAGCCAATTCCTTATACTAAATATCTTGACAAATTAATAGATAATCAGTTGTGTTTCTTGGAGAACCCTAACACAGCCACATTAGACAAATCTGTTTTTCAGATACTAAGAGTTCTGTTATTATTGTATTCAATCAACTTTTCTTACTCATAAAATAGAAAGTTTTCATATTTAAGCTAATTTCTCCTTTTAAAACCTGAACAGTCTTATTTTTTTTATCAACTACTGTTTTAGCAAAAGTCTTCTAAAAAGATGAGGGAATTAAATAGCTCTGTCCCTGAATATGTGATACTGAGTTAAAGTATATTATGTTGGTCTGACACATTAGGGTAAACAATGGGTCTCTCTGGAGGGGGGCGGGGAAATGGTTTGTCAATAGTAGAGTTGAGTAAGTCCTAGTTATCGGCACAAAAAGGGAGGAAGAGAAGATAGGGAATGATTATTACAAAGGGAAAGGGAATGATGAAAGGAAGGAAGGAGGGACTTAATCATATTCCTTAAACACTAGTTTAAAATTATATATGTTATTAAAATAAAATACTTTTAAAAGTGAAATTGTTGTATTAAGTGTTGTCTAAGGGCCAGATACTGAGTTATAACCTCACTGAATTCTCTCAACAGTAGTAGTGAACACTTATGGGACATTTATTTTTCTACATGCTTTCTGCATATTAACTTAAATAATTCAATACAGTTATTATCCTTTATGGCAGATGAGGAAACTGAGGCTTTAGAGAGACTTAAGTTAGCTGGCCTTTTCACAAAAGTTAAGTGGTCAAGTTGGGATTTAAACATGGGAGGCTTGGCTCCAACACTGGTTCTCTTAACACACAGTACAACACAGCCACTTTCTTGAGAAAAGTATCAGGAAAAAAAGACATTTGAGAAATTATGGAGAAATTGTGTAAAGTGAACTAATAGTATAGGGTAAAAAGACAGGTTTTGGCATCCAAGTCTTATAATTGCATCACCTTAGGAAAGTTATCAGTTCCCTGATTCTTGGTTTATTATCTATAAAAATGAAATAAAAGCTACCTTGCAAACTTGTAGCAAGAAAAACAGATGATTAAGGAAAACCTTGGAAGTAGTTCAATAAATGATAGTCATTATCATTGTTATTATTACTCTTTTGAAGTTTTGCAGACAGCTCAAAGACTCCGGTCATACAACTTCCCTGTTTTATTTGTTTTTAACCTAACAGTCCTAATTAATTAAGAAAATAAAATGTTGATAAAGGAAAATTGAAACAAAAGAATTGATAGTAATGAGGGCTATCAGGTGCATTTTTATAACAACATAGCCAGGAGAGGGGGAAAAAATGTTTTCCATTTTACAGTAAAACAGAATTATCTACTTAATTTGGGGAAAAAAAACAAGATAATAAATATAAAATTAGAAAAGGGACTTTGTACTAGCTAGCAGATAATTGGAGATTGGTTCCTTTAGTTGATTAATGTATTCCAATAATCTATTCAAGTACTTGAGTTAATTGTGATATGGTTCTGGAGAAGTTAGCTGGTTTAGCCAAAAGTGTATAGCTAGTTGGTAACTCAGTGAAGACTAAAAACACTGCTATATTTAAAATACACAACCAACAAAGACCTACCACATAGCACATGGAACTCCACTCAACATCATGTGGCAGCCTGGAGGGGAGGGGAGTTTGGAGGAGACTAGCTACATGTATATGTATGGCTGAGTCCCCTCGCCATTCACCTAAAACTATCACAACATTGTTAATTGGCTATACCTCAATACAAAATAAAAAGTTAAAAAATAAAATATGTACGATTTATTAACATATGACAATCCCTTCAAATACCTTTATAAATCTATTGAGTATTATGAAGAGTTCTGCTCTGGGAGAGTATTCCACTGTCAACTGAAAAATAAAAATAAAACAAGAAACACACAACCTAAAAGTTGCCAGTTATGATTTAATTGGTGGCCTTATTGAGGACTACTGCCTGGGAAGGCAACCTCTCCAATAGTTCCTTGGAATTGTGCCAGAGAGGTAAGAGTGAAAGTGAAAGTGAAGTCGCTCAGTCCTGTCTGATTCTTTGTGACCCTATCTATGGACTGTAGCCTACCAGGCTCCTCCGTCCATGGGATTTTCCAGGCAAGAATACTGGAGTGGGTTGTCATTTCCTTCTCCAGGGGATCTTCCTGATCCAGGGGTCAAACCCATATCTCCCAAAGTGCAGGCAGATAGTTTACTGTCTGAGCGACCAGGGAAGCCCAAGAGGTAAGAGAGGAGTCTCCATATATGAGTTTTTGCTGTGGAGGGGAAAAAGTAGTAGAACATCAAAAGATTACTGCTAATCACAAAAACAAACAGCAAACAAAAGCACACATCTCAAGTTAATGATTCTAGTGTTTTTCTACCCACGGGAAGATGCAAGAGTCTGTAGTCATTGAAATTATTTCTTGATTATGCATCTTAATTATCTAGAGCCAGTATCCTGTTTTTGTCCATCCTGAATTCCCCTCAGGGCACACCAATGGGCAGGCTCCCATGACTGATGAAGTGCATATTGTTTACTAAAATGGCAGACAACTTTTTTTTGTCACACAACAATAAAAATAAGTGGTGCTAATCTACAAGGTTTAAAAGAAATAAGGAAGGGTTCATCTGCACACCATAAAAGCAAACCAGAAGGAAGTAAATAAAATTTGCTTCAAACTTCTGTTCTTGTTTTAAATATATCTGTTACTTTTTTTTTTCTTTTCCCCCTCCTGATAATAAGATCAATTGAAGAGAATAAGAGTTAATATTTAAAAGGAGATATAGCTGGTTGGAACCTTGTTATTTCCTCTCAATTCCTTTGACTTTTCATTGTCTTCTCTGTTTTATCCACATTGATGCAGTTATACCTTGGACATTATATGAAAAGATAGTGTCTGATGCTGCTTCAGAATAGATGCTTCAGAAAATCTTCAGTTAAACTGATCTCACTGCTGCTCTGGGAATTTCTGTATTGTTCTCTTGGGATATCTTTATTGCTAAGAATAGCCTTTTAAGGTCAAGAATTAATTGTGTCTATTATGATGTATCTCATATGTTTGTTGGTGATTAATGGGACAGACAATCAGTACCTTAACGAAATACTGCTTTTCCAATATTTAGAACAAACTACTGATTCTTATTATGATCTTTATCCTAATATTAAATGTAGGAATAGCTAAATGTCAGAATCTTTCCATTAAAGACTGCAGCTGAAGCACTGCATCTCTGTTAAACTGTAATCAGTGAGTTGGCACAGTGACACTCATGCTGCTAGCGTATAGCCACATAGGAACTCAAAATATATATTAATTAAGAAGGAAGAAAGGGAGGGAGGACGGGCAATCCTGCTTTTGCCATCCATCTTATAAGAGAAGGGTGAGTTACTTTTAGATTCCGGGATGTCTCTCCAAAGCATTCCCAAGGTACTCAATCATGATGTTTGGATTCCTGATGGCTGAGGTGTCATAGAGGAGATACCTGGGTCACTGAAAGGAAGGGAAGGAAGGTAGAGTCCTATTGACAAAATAGGAAATACATCAATGGACAGAAGAGAATATCCTGAAAGATGATGTTTCAAGAAGGGGGGAGGTGTCAGCATGGGGGAGAGGGGGGATGAATAGGGAGTAGGGAAGATAGAGAACTATACAAGTACTTTATAAACAGAGGCTCTTTTAATTTTTCAAAAGAACCCCATGGAGGCAATATAATTTGCACATCATAGATAAGAAAACTAAAATTCAGAAATATTAGACAATTTGTCTCAGACTGAAGAGTTTCTTGGGCTCCCCTGGTGGCTCAGACTGTAAAGAATCTGCCTTCCAATGCAGGAGACCCAGGTTAGATCCTTGGATCTTCATGATCCCCTGGAGAAGGGCATGGCAACCCAATCCAGTATTCTTGCCTGGAAAATCCCAAGGACAGGGGAACATGGCAGGTTACAGTCCAGGGGGTCACATAGAGTTGGACATGGCTTAGGGACTAAACTACCACCACCACAGAGTTTCGTAGTAGAAAAGCTGTTAATAGAACCCAGGCTGTTAATTTTGGTCCCCTGGAGGGAAGACCATCCTCAGCAGATATGTACAAGGCTGGATACCTGACCGCTGGTTATTTTCAGTGGATTCTCACATCAAGCCCTTTCTCCTTCCCCGTGTTCTGAACTCCAGAGATCATTTCCAAACCATCTTTCTGGGTCATAAGTACAGCTTTTACAAGGTGATACTATTCCCTTCCCTGTAATTTCTGTCCTCAAACCTCCCAGGTAACCTGGAAGGCATAGTCTTTTAACTTTTATTACTTTATGAAGTTTTCTACTCTAGCACACATATGTTCTTCAGTTATTCAACAACTGCTTTATGACAATCATGATGAAAGGCCTGGTTCAAAATGTTCAGTTGATACAATTAGAATTACTTCATATTCTTACACTATTCCATGCTAAACAATTTTGCCTACTTCTTCAAACCTTATTCCACTTTCCATAAGCTGTGGTATGACTTAACCATTTGTTATCTCACGATTTCTAGTTATCAGCACAAAGGGAGGCTCCTCTTTGAGGGCAAAAAACATTATCTGTTATTTTGTCTTTAATATCCTACTCACCTGTGGTTGTATACCATTTTTCTTTTTTAATAAGGCTTATATTTTTGTTTCTTGATTTTTTCTTTATCTTTTCAATAAATGTTTTTTCTTTTTTTGATCAATTCGCCTTGCTCTTTATTTTTCTATTTTATTCATTTCTGCTTTTATTTTCAATGAATTAACATAATTTTTTGCAATTCCTTCTATGTTTCTTGGTTTGTATGTTGTTTTGCAATAAATACATTGAAGGTTGTATTGCTTTTTTATACTCTCCTGATTTTATGTAGGATTTTTGTTTTTCTTCTGTTTCTAAAGAGTTTGTAGTTTCCCATTTGTGCTTCCCTTTAATCTAGGTTTAACACATTCTTAAATTTTTAATTGTGCTATATCAATCAGGGGGAAATGTGCTATTTATAAAGTCTGCCACTTAAAATGTGTCCCTCTAGAAAAAAACAGTGTTGACAATGGATAACCAGCAAGGACCTATTGTATAGCACATGAAACTCCGCTCATTGTTATATGGCAGCTTGAATAGGAGAGGAGATTGGGGGAGAATGGATACAGGTACATGTGTGTCTCTTTGTTATTCACCTGAAAACTATCACAACATTGTTAACTGGCTATACTCCAATGCAAAAAAAAAAAGCTTTAAAAAAATAAAAGAAAGAGAAAAGAGTGGATCTTTACTTGTGATCTAGTTAAGTTTTGAGAATGTTCTGTTTGTATTTAAAAAAAAAAAAAAACCTATTCTCCATTTGGGGTGTGCAAAGATATGTGTGGTTATATTACATATATCATTTAAAATGATTTTTAATGGTCTAGATGCTTCTGCAAGAGATAGCAGTTTCTCCCCACCTACAGTTCAAATAATTGCAAGATCTCAACGCCATTTCAAAAACCTTTGACAGGACGGAGAGAGACTTGTTCCTACATTCTCACAAATGTACAGTCACAGGGAGTAGGCGGGGAGGCTGTCAAAATTTGATAAGAAAACTAAACAATAAATAATAAGACCTAAAAACGAGTGTAAATAGTATTGATCCCACCACAAAATGGCTTGGTGACCTTGGACAAGTCACTCCTCGAGGTTTCTATTTCCTCATCTCTCAATGGGAATGGTCATACCTGTGCTCCCAACTTGATGAGCTTTGTCAGGAGAAGCCAAGAGGTTGCCAATATTTAGATACAAGATAAAGAAAAGATAACAAAATGTAAAACGGCCAACACAGACTCCAAGGTGCTCATTTTCTGTTGGTTCCCTTCCCTGGCCCCAACACCTTCAGGTTCCTTTGAGGACACCTCCCCCCCGCCCGATTGTATGAGTCTCTCTCTTCATTGCAAAGGCAGGCAGCTTGGAACCTGCCGGAAGCGCGTTGAGGAGGGAGCAGAAACCTGCCCGCAGCTAAAATTCGCGCTTCAGCACGATGAGGCCGACATGTACGGTGTCTTCCTTAGGCTGTGGGGGTTGACTGGCAGCTGTTGCCCAAAGACTCGTCAATCCAAGGACGCTTTCGCCCCGGAATCCCCCAGGTCTTGGGCATAGTCAGCTACGGAGATATTTGGGCTGGAAGCTTCAAGGGCCTCTGAGATCTCATCCAGCAACCGCGGCATTCTGTCTAAGCACTATGTCCTCGGTAGAAAAGGGATCGATGGTGTTCTGCATGAGGGTTTTCAGGGAAGATGCTCCTCACGGTCCCGCGCCTCCTGGGGAAGACAATTGAGCGCCGAGAGCTTGGCTCGGCGGTGCCGGAGCCGCGGCAGCCTGCCTGGTGTGTGCGGGCACCTAGCCTCCTCCGAGCCCTCTCTTCCCAAATTGCCTTCCTGCCGCAGTCCGAGCCCAAATTAATTCTCTTCCCTGGGCACGATCCTTCCGTTTCCCCCAATGGGATCCAGCCTTTCAACCATTAACCTCCCAGCTACCGGGAGAAGGGAAGGTGCAGGATGGAGGGAGTTGGGGGGGTGGGGCGGGGGCGGGGGCGGGGGGGCATTTTGCACGTTCACGGGCACCAAAATTAACTGCCAAAGCTAAAAGGGTTTGCTTTCTTCCGTTTTTGACAGATGAATGCCGTGGGATGCCTGCTGGGCCGACTGCCGCCCCGACCCGAAGCCCTGGGTTCACTTCGCAGCCTGCCGCTGAGTTTCAGACCGCAGTACTCAGCATCCGCCCGGCTTTGCCCCCTTGCCGAAGTCTGCAGATCGATAGATGCTGAGCGTAGGCTTTTCCCCAGGCTAAAGCCCCAAAGCTCCCACCTTCGCCTTCTATTTATTTGCCCGCTCCCACCACTACCATCGAAGTACGTGCCCCTCTGGTAGTGTTGGCGCTGCCACCCGAGCGAGGGAAAGGGCGCCTCCCCATCCCCTCCTCCCCATCCCCGCCGCGATTCGGGGTTTTACTGCGGCAGCCGGAGGTGAGAGTGACGCCTGAGCCTCCTCCGCTGCTCTCGGAGCCCCAGCTTCCCCAGCCTCCGGAAAGCGCCTCCTTCTGAGAGGCTGGTCCCTGGAGAAGTGCTAACGTGCTGCAGGAAACCAAATTTAAAAATGTAGAAGTCGCTGGGCTGCATTCCTCCGAGGACGAGCCTGATCGCCCGGGACCGAGAGTGGCAGCGTGTGGGAAGTTGGGACCACAGAGCAAGGGGGGAGGGGAGCGGTGCAGCCGGCATTCCCTTCTGAAAGGAGTCGTGGGGAGCCGTGACCGGGTGGACACAAGTGTGCCTGGGAGTGTTTTCCTTCCGTCAATAATTAATCACCGGGATCAGACTGGCAGAATTGGAGTTTTAGCAATAGTGCAGAGGGCGGGGCCGAACACCTAACTCCTGGAGCTTTGAGGCGCCCAGCGCAGTAGGAAGCTCGCAGCAGTTGGGGAGGAGCCAAAGCGCTGTGCTCACCTAAGCCGCAGGAGACAAACCCAA
The DNA here is from genome assembly GCF_019320065.1 of Cervus canadensis. Taxonomy (NCBI): domain Eukaryota; kingdom Metazoa; phylum Chordata; class Mammalia; order Artiodactyla; family Cervidae; genus Cervus; species Cervus canadensis. The sequence goes on from NC_057392.1 coordinate 80,015,612, forward strand.
CCCAACCGGGAGGTAAGCATCTTCCAAATACATGCTTGAACGGTAACGTCGCTTTTAAAGGCTAGAATTCCTGTCTTTAGAAGGAAAAAATAATACCGAGCCATAAAGCAATGTACCAGTTTATTATTTAACTGCACTAAAAATTTTAAGAAGTGAATGGGTTTTTCCATTTGCCTTTAACTATGTTAGAAACTAAGATGTTTCAGTCAACAGAAGCCAAACTTTCCTACTGAAACTTTCCCAGCCAAAAGAAGAAAAAATTACTTTGTTAATTACTTTTGGGTTTTGTCTTTGTATAATGCAGTAACACTGTTCAGAGAAATGTCATTGAGAGTTGTTTGATTTCATTCTTAAATATTTTCTTTATCTGGTTTCGTGTTTTTATACAATACTTTTTGCCCATAAGCTACTTGAGGCAATAATACACACAAGTCAATTGCCCCCAAAGTAAAGAATTTCCAACAAGAGATACATTTGAACATTTTATCATGATTTCTTAAGCTGTGTTGCTGTTTGTTTTAGTTGACAAGTCTTGTCAAACTCTATTGCAACCCCCTGGACTGTAGCCCACCAGGTTCCTCTAACCATGGGATTTCCCAGGCAAGAATTCTGGAGTAGGTTGCCATTTCCATCTCCAATTAAGCAGTATGTATTTTCTTTAAGATGATTAAGTGACCACTTATAAGTAACTAGACTTCTAAACCCAAGGAGAAAAGTACATATAGATAACTTTGACAAAGGGGTGAGGATATGGCATAATGGATAGAAAAGAGTTTAGATATGAGCAGAGATTCTAGATCTGTGTCAACTAAAATGATGTTCAACTGGTTGGCAATTAACATATGAACCCAGCCCTTGATCAAATAAAGAATTTGAAGAATTATTAACTTTAAATTTTAGCCCTAAAACTACAAATAAATGCACCAAGAAAGTTGGGGCAATTGTTTTCCTATATGACTTTGTGGTCTGGTAGTTCTTTTGAATTAAATAAATGTTAAGAAATGCATGATTATTTTTGCTTATGAGTTTTGTAGGTTAGTGTGTAAAATTAATTTTCACTTCTGAATTATTCCTATACTTTTTAAAGGACATCTTTTTATTGTTATTTTTAATTGGTTTTTATTGGAGGATAGTTGCTTTACAGGGTTGTTAGTTTCTGTTATAGAGCAAAGTGAACCAGCTATAACTCCTCTTTTTTGGATTTCCTTCCTGTTTAGGTCACCACAGAGCACTGGGTAGCGTTCCCCGTGCTACCTGTGTTACCTATTTTATAAGTTGTTGTTTGGTTACTCAGTCGTGTCTGACTCTTTGTGATCCCATATACTGCAACCCACCAGGCTCCCCTGTCCGTGGGATTTCCCAGGCAAGAAGTAGTATATATATGTCAGTCCCAATCTCTCGATTCATCCAACCCCCTTCTTCCACCCCTGGAAACCATAAGTCCATAAAGCAGGTATCATTTTGATGATTGTTTCAATGGCTGTTGATGGTTTTACGCATAGATAACTAGAGCAACAGCAAACATGTGAAAGGTACTATCACCCTCATTACCCAAAGATTTCTATACAACTGTTTGATAACAACAGATTAACAATGGTTTGCCAAACCAAATTCATGGGCATTCTAGAAATGTAGTGGATATGAAGTTGAAAGTCAACCAATCCTCAACTTCAATTGGCCTTCTTAACCCACTGTTTGTAAATTTGCAAATACTTATGTAAAAACTGTCCTTTGTAATTCTGTATCTACTGGGCTTTTATGTCAGCATAAACTATTTTACTACCAAGTATACAAGATGGAAAATCTTCATTAAAAATTATCTAAATGGGACTCAAATTCCAGTATGGTGGTATGAGGAACTCTGTGAACCTACCCCCTTAAGCAAAACAACAATAACTTTAAAATTACTGTTGGAAATTGTACATAAGCAACTATTTGGTCTCTAGAAATTGTCCTGAGGAAATACAACAAATGAAGAAAACTTTGTTAAAGACAGTCTATTAAGTTTCAGTAAGAACATCGAGAGTTTGGATTCTGAGCTACAACCCACTTCCTTCACCAGCTCCACCTGGACATGATGGTGCTCTGCTCTGAGGGGGAGCACAGTCAAGAACACTGGGCTCACTCTCAACCTAGACCACAGCTGAGGGCTATGTTACGTCCCGAGAAAACAGGCCACCAGCATCTCATCCACCACCAGTGTTGCAGAAGCTCTATTTTAGTCAAGAGCAAGTGAAAGGTCTGAGGCTCTCTTCTTCCAACCATCCCCCATTCTTAAGGCAAAAGAGAGAAAACTCAACAACTAAAAAAGAACTAACCCATTTTACAATGGGCAAGGGACTTCAGACATTTCTTTAAAGAAGGTGTGTAAACAGCCAATCAACACATGAAGAGGTGCTTACCATCATTAGCCATTAGGGAAATAAATATCAAAAACACAAGATACCACTTTATACCAACCAAAAAGACTAATCAAAAAGAAAGATAATAACAATTGTTGGAAAGGGAGTGGACCAGCATATATTAGACCAGCATAAATTAGAACCAGCATATATTGCTGGTGGGAATGTAAAATGAGTAAGTTGCTGTGGAAGATAGGTTGTGAATTCCTCAAAAAACTGAAATTTACCATTATAGCCCAGCCATATAACTCATTTAACTTCACTCCTAGGTATTATACAAGAGAATTGAAAATCTAGGTCCATGTAAGAACTTGTGCACTGCTGTTTACTGCAGCATTATTCATAATATGCAAAAAGAGACCATAACTCAAGATTCCATTGACTGGTGAATGGATAGATAAAATGTGATATGGAATGCAATAATGGAATATTATTCAGCAATGAAAAGGAAAAGATATGTGCCATAACATGGATGAACATCTAAGACTATACTAAGTGAAAGACCATATATTGTATAATTCCACCTATATAATGTGTCCACAACAGGCAAACCTATAGACAGAAAGTAGATTTTTTGTATGTGTGGTTAAGTATGACTGAAGTGGGGGCGGGGGTGGAGTTGAGCAGGAATGGGGAGTTACTGCTAAAGGGTACAAGGTGTCTTTATGGGCTAACAAAAATGGTCTAAAACTGATTAGTAGGGGTTGCATAACTGAGTATACTAAAAACCACTGAATTGTGTGCTTTGGGTGAATTGTATGGTATTTGAATTATATCTCTTTATTGAGCTGTTTTTAATAAATTATAGGTTCAGAATTTGGAGTTCATGAATCTTCAGATACCACCAGACCAATAGTTTACATGAGGCTCTTTCCTAAGGGCCACACTGAAATAGATGAAATAATTGAGTGATACAAGTGATACAAATGTGATTTGCATATGTTTACACACCTGCCCAAGCTTTTCTCTGTTTTGAAATGCCAGATGTCTTTAATGCAGTCCTACAGAGAATTGGTGTGCATTGCCCTAACTTTTTTAACTCATGCACTCATTAGATTAATACAAGTTCAGTGAGGCCAGTTGTTCCTCCTGTTTCTAGATAAGTCTAGTCGTTATCAGTTCTTCAGGCCAGTTGTTGAGAGAAGCCTCAGTAGGTGAGAGAGGGAAGGAGGGTACCTGAATCTCAGCCAAAAGTGTACTTGTCTGCCACTTAGACAGCCCCAGTTTCACTCACACTAGAATGGCTCAGAAGTAGAAGTCTTAAGGAGAAAGGATGAGCTGGAGCAGCCACGGTGGTACTCAGCACCCTGACATGTCACTGCTGGGAAGCATCTCTAGTGGTTTCAACAATCTCAAATACAGAAGCTTCCAAACAATTCATATTCTCCTCTACTCATCTTCTGTATTTTGAGTTTCTATAAACTACCTGATCCTGTACTAAAAACCATGGAATCGGATGATAATGTTTTGTTCAAAAATGGGAAGACAAAATTAGTGAGTCTGAGTTTCAGAGGGGTAGTCAACAACACCTGAACTTGTTGCCAGGAGCAGGTATGAACACACGGAGCCAAAGGATGCCCTTAGCTTTAGGGATTCAAGCAAGTCCACCTGCATCAGGAAACCTCAGGATTTTCCACTCTCACCAGGCCAAGCTTATCCTTCCATATTTATGTTTAGAAGAGCACACCATGTTGGTGAAAATGGGTTCCATGCAGTTTGTGACCATTGAAGATTTTATAGAGATCCTATTGTCATGTTTTGTCAGATTTCTATAAAATAATTTTAAATGTCCAACCAGTTGTCTATAAATTAAATCCATGTAGGAAAAATCTGATTGCAGTTATTATTTATTAATATTGCTTTGATCAGGATTAATGATTCTTTTATTCAACATATTTATGGTGCATCTACTCTGTACCCAGACAACTCTAGGCCCTGGGTGAGTAATAAAACAGACAAAATTCCTACGCTTAAGGAACTTAACATTCCAGAGGGGCTGTCATATAAATATGTAATTTTTAAGTGAATTATACAGTGCATGAGTAGGAGATAAGGGCTCTGGAGGAAAACAGGGAAGGGAACGAGTTACAATTTTAAACTGTGGCATCAGGCTAGGAAGTACAATTATGTAATTAGATAATATAAAAATCATATATGGGATGGGCCATGAGGATTACCTGCTCCAAGTTAAATATTCCCCCCCCCCCCCGGGAGTTTCATTTCCCCTTCCCGTCAGCATTGTTTTACTATCTTGAATTTACTGCTGTTTCACCAAAGAAAATATTACATTAGCCCCAACATTCCAGGCAAGCACAAGGAAGACAGAACTTCTTGCCTTTTTTAAAGGCAACTACAACCTGACCCAAATAAAACTACACCCAAATAAAACACCACCTTAGGACAACAAAAATCCTTGTTAAGGAAAATCATTAGCCTGGTCTTTCCGTTTCTTCTGGCCTTTCTCTCTCACTGTGCCCTGGATTCTTGTAGTCTGCTAGAGGATTGTGTGGTCAATGATTAAGAACCACTTTCCCAAAGTTAACACCTTTTGAAAGAGTGAAGTGAATACAGGAGGGTTTGAGGGGAAGAAAAATTTCCAGGCAGAAAAATTTCTCTGGAAAGGTGAAAGGAGAACAGATCTTTCAGAACTACAGAACATAGCATGGAACCTCACTGATCAACTGGAAAAAAGGGGAAAAGCAACCTGCTTTCCCAGACCAACCCACAGTCTCTCCTCAGGATTAAAGATACCTGAGGTATCTGATATCTGATACTTAAACGGTACCTGAGAACACACTGTTCTAGTAAACTATAATGGGTGTGGCAGCTCGCCTGAAATAGGACTTTTAGAAAATGGCTTAAAAGGGATCAGGGACTTGATTATTTTTTTTAAGTCGAAAGGGAACATTTATTTTAGGCTTGGAGGAGAAGTGTTTAAGAGTCAAGTTAGAAATAAGTCAAAAACCTCCTGTTACAATGGAGTCATTATGGAGCCTTAGAATTCTCATTTATTTAGTAAATATATTTTAATTGAGCAGCCACCATATGTCAATTACTAGGGGAACAACACAAGCCTTGCTTCAAAGCACTTTCCTTCGGTTCCCTTATATGCCGTTTGTTACAAAGTAGTCAAAGCACGCAATGACGAGGACAAGAACTTTTTGATCTGCCTATTCTGACACCCGCTTCTAGTTTAGATTAGAGCCTCCTTCCATGCCCCCAGAGTACCCTCCACTTCCCTGTCATAGCACCTATCACAGTGCATGGGATGCCTCTGTAACTGTCTCTCCTCCTCTCTAGAAAGTGGTCTGAAGAGAGTATGTCAGTGTTATTCACAGTTTATATATCCCTAGTACATGCTTACTGAATATTTGACTAGATGGACGGATGGACGGATGATTTGCCAGGTTGTTAACCAGAGGTCTCTGCCAAGAGAGGCAGTCTGGAAGAATAGTAGTTAAGAGTGTGTTCTCAGCATTAACTATGAGACTTTGGGTCAATATTTAAGTTTCTCAGTGCCTCAGTTTCCTCATTTGTAAAATGGATATAGAAATAGCGCTTCTGATATAGTGTTGTTTAAGTGAACTAAGGTAATACATATAAAATTCTGAGACATAAGTTGCTCAATAAATATCCACTATTATTACCAGTACAGAATGGTGGTTTCCTGGGTGACCATTTGCTATCCAAATATCACATCCCTGCCGTTTTGGCTCCATTATAAGATCAAAGGATGTCCATTAGGGCTAAAGTTATCACTTTGGGTTCAAGATCTCTGAAAAGATTAAAAGGAGAATTTGGAAATGAATATAAGTAGAAATTGAACTAGAAAATTAAAAAAGGAAAAGTGCTCAAGACGGCATGTCCAAAGCAATTTTCCTGGGGCAATAATACCTCTGCTTCTCTCACATCCACCAGCCAACAGGCCAGTTCATCTCTGTTCTAGAACATACTTATGCCTCATAGGATGTCATGCCCAATAAACATCAGTAAGTGTTTACTGATGCAGGAGAAGAAAGAAAAGTGGGAAAAAATTTTATTTGAAGTCAAGCCTTATCTAAACCTAAGATTGTTATATAATCTTTTTTGTTTCTTTTGAAAGTTTAATAATCCTCTTTTTGTGTGAGATCTGTAGTCAGGATTATCCTAGTACGTCTTCAAATGCTGTGTTTATTACCTTCTAAATAAGGTGAAATGTCAACTTGTGACTGTCTGTGGAAACCTAGTAATTTTAATGTCTCCCTCTACTGCTATTAAAGAGAATTCTCTTGGCCTCTTCCCCAGTCATAGGGGAATCTCTCTCTCTCTCTTTTTTTATTTTCTCCTAAGAATAACAAACTGATTCTCCTTTATTAACTCATCCATTGAAGAGTAATTTTTAAGTAAAGTTAGCTTAGAGTCATTTTATTGATAGAAAAAAATTAGAGTAAGAATTTGTAACAAACCCTGATACTTCAATTACCAACTCTTTTTATTCCTTGAGGCTGCAGATATTTTACTCCACAAGGGAGAGCTTGGTCATTAAATTTTTAATAGGATATCTTTTGCCTAAAACTTTAAACAAAGGAAAAATCAATCAGGTTGGCCTAGTTCTGATCTTGATGGGCAGGAAAATCATGTTATAATTCAGAACCAAAAAAGTGGTTCTACAGGTTTCCTCCATTTATGAAACCCTGATGCAAATGTAAAATAGATGATATGGTACCCCTCCCCATGACCTACAGGGTGAATTCTTTCTCCCAGACTCATGAGAGTCACCATTTTACCCAGTTACATCATTTGTGCTTTATGAGTTCAAAAGAGTCACCTGAAAGGACTCTCTTAGGAAGAACAATAAAATGCATGTAGAAAATAAGAGGAACAAATAATATTCTGATAAAAGTTACCATCTTTCAGCCATTATTAAAACCAGGCTCCATTAAGTATCCTTTACCAATGTTGTATAATCTTCACAACAACACAGAAATAACTAATCATCTCTGTGTTACCAACACTTAACTGATGTTTATAGAGGTTAATCAATATCCTGAATATCACATGACAGCAAACTCCAGTTTGCCAATTTCAAAATCCATATTCTCTTATTATGGAAAAAAATTAATGAAGCAAATCATTCTCCAATTGGATATTGAATTCTATTATGGAAATAGCACCTTAGATATGATGAAAGCTTAGTACTCTCTTCTTCAACTCTTCCTCCTGATTGTTAGCAACCCCCAGAAGGTATTATCCAGATTCTGTTTGAACAGTTTCCTATTGGAATTCTCACTACTTCAGTCAGCTAACCCTTTCCCCTTTAGATTATTCTTACTGTTTAAAGTTTTTCTTGAGTTTTTGTTTTTGTCTTTGGCCATGTCACACAGCCTAGGGTATCTCAGTTCCTCAACCAGGGATTGAACCCAGGCCTCCGCAGTGAAAGGGCTGAGTCCTAACCACTGAACCACGAGAGAATTCCTCAGTTTTTCCTGAGATTAACCTCTGAAAACAATAAAACAATTCCAAACCTTTCCCTCCATCATAGCTTATAACACCATTTAAAATCTCTTAGATCTTTTAAGACTTCCATGATACATTCCTTCCCCCGAAATCTTCTTGCAACCTTTCCTGTTGGAAGCCTTCCAGATTTTCTCCATCTGGCTTCCTGAGGACATGGTCAGCTTCCTGGAGTGACTGTTTTCATCAGATGGAAGAAGGATGGTAACCAAAGCCAAGAGCTGTGGCCCTCTTTTCTTATCTGTGGCACAACATTCTATAAATATAAAGAATATTGGTGCTATGGTCTGAATGTTTCCCCCTCAAAATTCATATGTCAAATCCTGACCCCCATAGGAGATGGTATTAGGAGGTGGGTCCTTTGGGAGGTGCTTTGGTTGTGAGAATGGGATCTTCATGATGACATTAGTGTTCTTCGGACTCTGGAGTGATCCCTTGTCCCTTCGACCAGTCAGAAGGTAGCAACTAGGAATAGGAAGAGGACTTGGCCAGAACACAACCACACTGGTGCCTTGATCTTAGACTTCCTAGTCTCCAGAACCATGAGAAATGAATTTCTGTTATTTGTAAGTCACCTAGTCTATGTTATTTTGTTATAATAAACCAAACAGACTAAGACAATTGGATCACTTCTTTGTAAACCATTTCACGACAATATTGGTTCATAATGAACTTGAAGTCAAATAAAATTCCTTAGTCTTTTTTATTTGAACTGATTGTGGGCCACATTTTTCCCTATCTTATCCTTGGACAATTAGCTTTTTGAACTGAAGAACAAGACTGTATTTTTCTCAAAGTTTTACCCTTGGTCATTCTTGGGACTCTGTAATCAACTAAGTCTTTTATAACTACATCCCATAACCGTGGTTCATCTGCAAATTTGACCACCTATACTTTCTCTGGGCTGGATGAAGCACAAACTGGAATCAAGATTACCTGGAGAAATATCAATAACCTCAGATATGCAGATGACACCACCCTCATGGCAGAAAGCTGAAGAACTAAAGAGCCTCTTGATGAAAGTGAAAGAGGAGAGTGAAAAAGTTGGCTTAAAGCTCAACATTCAGAAAATAAAGATCATGGCATCCAGGCCCATCACTTTGTGGCAAATAGATGGGGAAACAGTGGAAACAGTGGCAGACTTTATTTTGGGGGTCTCCAAAATCACTGCAGATGGTGATTGCAGCCATGAAATTAAAAGACACTTACTCCTTGGAAGAAAAGCTGTGACCCACCTAGACAGCATATTAAAAAGCAGATACATTACTTTGCCAGCAAAGGTCTGTCTAGTCAAGGCTATGGTTTTTCCAGTGGTCATGTACGGAGGTGAGAGTTGGACTATAAAGAAAGCTGAGTGCGAAGAATTGATGCTTTTGAACTGTGGTGTTGGAGAAGACTCTTGAGAGTCCCTTGGACTGCAAGGAGATCCAACCAGTCCATCCTAAAGGAGATGAGTCCTGGGTGTTCATTGGAAGGACTGATGTTGAAGCTGAAACTCCAATCCTTTGGCCACCTGATGAGAAGAGCTGATTCATTGGAAAAGACCCTGATGCTGGGAAAGATTGAAGGCAGGAGGAGAAAGGGACAACAGAGGGTGAGGTGGTTGTATGGTATCACTGACTCAATAGACATGAGTTTGAGTAAACTCTGGGAGTTGGTGATGGACAGGGAGGCCTGGCGTGCTGCAGTCCATGGGGTCGCAAAGAGTCGGACACAACTGAGCGATGGAACTGAAGCGATACTTTCTCTGACATAATTCAGATGGACAAAAGTGCTACAATGGCCAGGACAAGATGCAGAGCCCTAGAGCTCTTCACTCAAGTCCTACTCACCATCTTTATAAATGCTTCACCAATTACAAAACAATTTCACAAATGTCATTTCATTTAATTCTTATAATTAACCTGTGAAAAGAATATTGTCATCATTCTATTGTGCTTGTGCTCAGTCATGTCCGGCCCTCTGTAGCCCCATGGACTGTAACCCGCCAGGCTCCTCTGTCCATGGAATTTTCCAGTCAAGAATACTGGAGTGTGTTGCCAGGTCCTCCTCCAGGGGATTTCCCAATCCAGGGATTGAACTCCTGCTGCTTCTGTCTCCTGCATTGGCAGGCAGATTCTTTACCACCAGCACCACCATTCTATACACGAGGACAGAGCTTCAGAAAGAATATCTGCCTTGCCTGATGTCATACAGCTAATAAATGACAAAATAGGAAACAAGCCTTAGAGCTTCTGTCTCTGTTTCTAGTGCTTTTTCAAAGATGAATGTTTAAATACAATGATTAACCTAATCTTTTTCCTTTCCCCCTCATATAGATATCAACACAGACTAATTAAAATCATGAAATATTTTCTGTAAACAAAATCTACTGTTTTTGTTTATCGAAAATATAGAAACCCCAGAAACCTAGTGTTTAAAGCAGATTAAAAGCAGTCTACTCTGATATAAGTGAAATGAGGCCTCTCAGATTCTCTCTCTTTGTCCCACCTGGGGCCTCCCTCCAACCCCGCCATAGATAGTAATATGGCGCCTTATAGTCCTCAGAGTACGTTGGGAAGTCACTGGTCAATGGCATGTCCTCAAACTGTAACCTTCTCTAAAAATAAATTTTAAAATAAGGCTGGTTTCTGATACCTTGTTTTTATTAATATAATACATTCTAGAATTCTGTGGGAGATCATCTCTCTAAGGTTTAAAGACCTTTTATATAGAATAGAATTGTTTTAAAGTTTGAAGGCATCTTTGAGTTTAATTCAAATCTTAATTTCACAGATGAAGAAACTGCAACCCAGAGAGGAGAAGTAATACACACAGAATCACTCCTCAGGGGAAGCAAGGACAAGAACCCAGACCTGGACTCTCCTAGGTAGGTAGATTCTTCTGGTTGTATCATGGAGTATCGTTTTTAGAAATCTGCCCCTTTTCCTTACAAGGTGATATCTTTAACGAGATGAAGTTTCTGGTTCTCACTTAAGCAACCATGAAACATTTTATGATATATTTGATTTTACAAAGGCATTTAAGATGATATATAGGACTGAAATGTGCAATTAGCTTTAATAATGAGGCTTTGAAACAGTGATTCTTAACTTACAGACATTACAGGCTCCTTTGAAGTGGGCTTCTCTGATGTCTCAGATGGTAAAGAAACTGCCTGCAATGCAGGAGACACAGATATGATCCCTAGGTCAGGAAGATCCCCTAGAGAACAGAAAGGCTACTAACTCCAGCATTCTTGCCTGGAAAATTCGATGAACTGAGAAACCTGGCGGGCTACTGTCCATGGGATCACAAAGACTCGGACATGACTGGGAGACTAGCAGTTTGAAATGGATATTAAAAAATGCTCATGCAAAATTGGCCTCCTCGGTAAGAACCTCTGGCCAATTCTAGTACAAGTGCCAAGGTAAGGATTACATAGCACCAACTACTATCTTATTTATGGGTCTGCTGGTTAAAGCTGCTCTGCTTCTGCATCCTTCATTTTTTATTTAAATGGAGCAATGTCTTATCCTGGAAGACTTCTGATACAAGAAAGGAGTAAATGTTTCAATAAGTTCTCAGTTAACCACATTAAGAGAGAATCTTCATAAAATAAAAACATTTTCATAAAAAATGTTAATGAAAGTAAGGCTGGTCAGTGTTCATATGGGGCATTCATTTTCTTTCAACTTATTTTATTTTTAAGAAAGAAAGAAAAGGAAATGGAGTGGAAAAAACCTTGACTGCCACTGGCCACATACCCACTTTTATTAAATCTGTGTTGTAGTAGTGGTTTAGTTTCTAAGTCGTGTCTGACTCTTGTGACCCCATGGTCTGTAGCTCACTAGGCTCCTCTGTCCATGGGATTTCCCAGGCAGGAATACTGGAATAGGTTGCCATTTCCTTCTCCAGTGTTCACACATTTTGCCTTGAAATGATCTCATTCTCATTTATTCTTTGCCTGGTATTCATAGCCACAGCAATAATATATTAGCGTAGCATATATTCATCGTAACAGTTAACATTCAGGCCTTCTTTCTACGTTTTATTCTAAATACTTTAACCTTTTAATATTCCCAGAAATTGTATGAATGAAGTTCTATTATCAGTCCTTTTTTCCTAGTAGAGGAAGTTGAGTCTGAAGGGTTGAGCAACTTAGCCAGGGCCAAACCCAGACAGGATCCAGAGACAGGGCTCATAAACACTCACCACCCTGCCTCTTGGTAGGATTCTCACCTGGATTCTCACCCAGCTCCTCACGTGGTCACTGTGAGACTTTGGGCCTCAGTTTCGTCATCATAAAATAGGAATCATTTAAGTTAAACATTTAGCCAGTGCCTGTCACAGTGCTACTTAATAAATGCTGTTTCTGTTCCCTAAAGACAATTCCACATGATACGATTCTAGTACCTTTAAGGAAGAGATTTGAATTCATTTCCTAGGGCTGCTGTAACACTGGACCACAATGTCGGTGACTGAAAGCAAGAAAATTATCCTCTGATAGTTCTGGGGGCTAGAAGTCTGAAATCAAGATATCAGCAGGGCTGCAATCCCTCTAAAGACTCTAGGGGACATTCTACTTTTATTCTTTCAGCTTCTGATGGCTTCTTGGCTTATGGCTACATAATTCTAATTTCTGCCTGTCTTCACTAGCCCTCCCTTCCATGCCTGTCTTCTGAGGACACTTGTCATTGGATTAAGACTGACCTGGGTAATCCAAGATGAGCTTTTGTAGAGATCTATAACTTAATTACTTCCACAAAGACACTTTTCCCAAATAAAGTTATATTCACAGGTTTCTGGATGTGGATGTATCTTTTGGAGGGTCACCATTCAACCTACTACAATATCTTAACCCAAATATTTTTCTATCTTGGCAGGTTTCCTCTGGTATTCTTGACAAACAAGCCCATATTTTTTCAAAGAGAGCAAAGAACATTTCATCTCATCCAGTTTGAGCCTATAGTTAAATTGGTTATAAATCTATTGGTTGAAATATTTTTATTAATATGCCCAGTTACCATTAGCCTTCTCCTTGAGAATCATCAATGTTCTTAGGAAACAAACAATTGTTACTTATTTAGAAGAATAATCTTGGAGCTCAGCCCCTTTCTGCTTTTCACTAGAAGCATGCAGAAACCCCTGCACCTGGGAGCAGGTGCAGGAGAATGAAGCCAGCATAATATGTCTATACCATCCTGCCCAGAAGAATGAGGAATCCACTAGGCTAAATTGTCACTGATGCTTTTTTCTTTTAGTATCTCACTTAAGTAACTCACTTCTAAGTATCAGATTACAAAATCTAATTAATTTCATTGCCTAAAGGCAATGATGTCTTGACAGGTAACTCTATTACTCCTGCCCCTCCATTCTGAACTCCTCCTGTTCTACCTAGAAACTGACCTACATGCTAACCAGCCCAGTAGGGAAATCTCCCCTGAGCTGGTGGTTAGCAGAGAGAACACCTCGACAACGCTGTATCTATCTCCATGAGCCTTGGAGTCAGCTTAGCTCTCCATTCGTTTTCTTAAAAGCAGTGATAACTGAGATACAAAAGCAAGTCAGGTGAGGGCAGTAAAAGGGTATTGAAAAACGAAAAACCAGTAAGAGTATCTTACTATTGTCATCAAAAAAATCACACCTATGCTAGTTCAATATTACTAGTCATCGAAAAATTGAACTCATCACCAAAAGCTTTCCAGACAATGCAGTAAGATGTAAAGAATAAGCCAGAAGAATGAGGAAAAGAAAGAGGAGGAGGAGGAAGGACAGAAAAATAAAAGCAATTGAAAGTTTTATGAGTAAATCTATTCAATGTCATCCAAAAAATTGCCCCCAAAGGACAAAAAAAAAACTCAGAAAATTAGTATTAGAAAATACTGTTGGAAGAGTCTTGGTTGACCAACTGCTTATGCAACCAGATTTCCTTTGGCAGAACACGGGGAACAAATGCTTAGCAGGTATGCATTTTACAAATCAGTATTTTAGTAACTCACCTTCCTTGCCTTCAGACTCCTTGGGAAGAAAAGTCTTCTATTTCTGAAGACACATCAATAATGGCAATAGGCAGGGATGAGAGAAAGGCTTGATTTTTTGTGCTCCAGGCTTCTAGCTCCTAAGGAAACTGAGTCCTTAGAAACGAACAGTAAGCGGGTATTTCCTTTACCAAAGTATAGGTTTGATGGTGAAGACCTGGGGATGAAAAGAGAAAGTCAGAATTGTTATGATGTACATGGCACATAGTTGCCAGTAAAGGGGTCTATAATGACAGTAGAAAAGTAATAGCTTCAGTCAAATGATTTAGCCACTTTTCCGCTTACTTTTAAATATTCTGGGTTTGGGGGTCTTATGAGCCCCTTATTTTACAGTCTTGTCAAAAACAGGTAAGCATATCACAGAATTTATAATTCCCACAAGTACTATAGGAAATTAAACTTTGAAAATTTCACAGATGCCAAGAGTCAACCTAAATAGATCAACACTCCTCAGAAGATTCTTTGCATTTCAGCAGTTTCCAATTTTCCTCTTATACCCTGAAAGCCAAGGAGAGGAAAACCCCAAATAGGATCTTAAAATGATTATTTGAAGACATTTTAGGGTTATTCATTTATTCAACTACAGATGGTCCATCCAAGCAATTTTGCTAGACTAGTAGTGCCCACTACAAATTGAGACTCTCAATGACTTTTAAAAGATATCATTCTGAGTATTTTTAATGTATCTTGCAAAACTGAAATTTCATACCCAATGAACAAGTCCCAGTTTCTCCCTTTCTCCAGCCCCTGGTAATCACTATCCTACTTTGTTTGTTTGAGTTTGACCACTCCAGATATCTCAGATAAGTGAAATCACACAGCATTTGTCTTTTTATGACTAGTTTATTTTACTTGGCATAATATCCTGAAGGTTCATCCTTGTTACAGCATGTGTCAGAATTTCTTTACTTTCTAAAAATAAATAATATTCCATTGTAGATATAAGCTATTAATACATTTTGCTTATCCATTCATTTGCCAATAGACATTTGGATTGCTTTTTGGCTATTGTGAATAATGTGCTTTAACATGTGTGTACATTTAATGACATTTAAAAATGACTGTTCATGTCTTTAAGTCAACTGTTAGCGTTGTAGCTGTATTCACGTTTTACTTCTAAAAACAAAAAGCAAATTGGTAACCTTTGGGAACAATATCTGCAGAAGGAAAAATCAACCCAGAAGCTGTACTCTTTCTTCTTTCCTTAGGATAACAGGGTTTTTCTCTTTTTTTTAACAAAACAATAAAGTAAAGAGGTTCATCCTAGGAAGTGACATTAGAGTTAAAAAGTTGGTCCGGAAGTCCTACTTTCCATTCCCAAGTTAGCAGAAATAAAGCAGGATACTTGCCCTGTTTCTTTTTTTTTTTTTTTTTTTTTGCTGGTTTTCTTTAAAGAAGCTTTATTTTTTTTTTTTTGTCCTTACATGGCTTGCAGAATCTTAGTTTCCTGACCGGGGATTGAATCCAGACGTGGTGAAATCACAGCATCCTAACCACTGGACCATCAGGGAATACCCCTCGCCCTGTTTCTATATGAGTTGATGACAGGATGCCAGGAATAACTATATCATCCCCTATTACAAGTTTCTCTTCCTATTCATAACATCTATTCAGCATTTATATATATATATATATATATATATATGTATATGTACTGCTTTTTTTTTCCCTTGGTTTTATTATGTGCATCACCTTTTTACTAGCCACATGACATTGAAATTGGTCTAATCTGAATTGTGTATTTCCTAAATGATTAAGAAATTTTCTCTTAAAGTGAAATTCCAAATTTCCTTTCCCAGAGAGACGTCCTTCATTCATAAATTCCTCTAGAATCTGTCATAAAATGTGAAACAGCAAGGACTGCTTTGAAATTAGTATTTCAACACACACTGTGTTGCCCAATGGCCTCAGTTGATAGTTGGACTAGAAATACATGTATTCTATTGTTTTGCTTTTGTTGGCCTTAGTGGAAATTGGAAGCCAAAAGTTTGGTTCCACAAAAATACTCTACTCTTGTGTATTACTCAGACTAACACCATACCAACAACAACTGGGCTCAATTGTTGTTGAAACTTTTTCTTCTTAGTATACTATTTCAGTAACTCACTTCTAAGTATTAGAGTATAAAACTGAGTAACTTAGCTCCCTAAAAGCAGAAACATGCTTCAACTTACAATTGTTTATTTCTTCCTCCTCGAGGAGTCTATAAATTATTCATCTAATTCATAAAAGTATAAAGAAAGTTCCTTAATTGCCCTATCATTATTTGATTTGCTTCTCACAAACTTTTAAGTTTTTTGTTTGTTTTTTTTTTTCAAAGCTCCCTCTGAAGACCTGGACTTCAAATCCATCACTTCTGGTCTGATATCCAATATTCACCTTGGTATCTGACTTGCCAAAGGGTGACTGGAGAGTATTTTAAGATGAAAAGGAAATTCTCCAGAAAATGTTAAGCAGAAATAGAACCTTCTGTGGGATACAGAAAAAAACTGGAGTCACCCACAGAAAACTTAGAGCCAAACTCAGAGGAAGTCAATAAACTATTGTTATGTCTGATTCTTACACAGACACAATGTGAGCTTTTTCCTTTAATAATACAAATTTGTACCTCTGTCAATCAAGCTGTGTTCATATAAAGAAGCAGTTTGTGGTTAGGTCCTCAAGATATGAACAATGACACAAACTTAGGCAACACACAGTCCACACAATGGTATGTGGTGGCCCTGCCCAAAACACATTTAAAAAATTGTGTGAAGACTGTAACACCTTTCAAGTAATGGTTTGTGGCAATGACTATATATATGTGTTGTTTTATTACAGTTTCTTAATGTACTAGGCAATTCATCTAGCAAACATAAATAGGACTGAGGTTTTTTTCCCAAAGCACTCCATTGTTGAGGTGACCATTATAGACTATTTCTATGAAGAATCTTTGACTCTAAATTATAATTAATAAAATCTTGCAGATAGTTTAAAGTTGTACCAATCCACAAGGAACAACAACAAACATCTATTACTATCACTATGACTCTTACAAATATTCCTAAAGAACTCACAAACTATGCCTACATTCCTTATTACATCACTGAGACAGAGAAAATTACCAATTATCTCCATTTCCCATAGAGAGGCTGTGACACAGAAAGACTATGGAACTTTCTCAAAGACACAAAGTAATGAATGAATTAAGAGAAATAAAGAGAAAAAGAGATGAAGAGAAAAAAAAACCGTAATACACTTCAGGTCTACAGATGTTTTCATCCTGAGATGATTCCCATTAGAACCACTTTTCTACCTACCAATCTTAAATTGTTACTCACCTAGAATACTCCCTTGTAAAAAGTTATTTTAATGGGATTTAAGACAACTTTAGAAGTGTTTTTATTTCCCCCACAGAGTCCATGAACTTTGAACAGTACTGGAAAATTAAAAAACATTTGTCATAATAAAAAACATTAGTACCAACTCCCTTCCATCTTACAAAAAACAGATTACACTGAAGTTGACAGTACTTAGAAAACAATATGTCTAAAACTCATTGCCTGAAAGCAGACAATGAGAATTCATAAGTTCCTTTTATACCCACGTTGTGCTACGGAAATATTTAATAAGTACAAGTGTGGTCCTGGTGTTCCACAACCTTAAAATTCAGTAAGTCAGCCAGTCAGCCCACCAGCTCATGAGCCGGTGTGTAAGTATCCCATTCCAGACACTGGCGATAGAGAGATGACCGTGGCATATCCTCAGTATTCAAAGACCTCAGAGTCGAATGGGGACAACTTGTATTGAATATGTGGCTAATTATAATACAGTACATTTGCTACAATGGTAACGCATAGAAGAAAGCAATATACATTCCTTAGGAAAGGTGTCTCCTGAGAATGTTTCCTAGAAGAGAGAATATAGGAGCTACATCTTGAAAACAAAGAAGATTTTCTCTAAAAGAAAAAATATTTCTAGAAAAGGAAAGCAGGTGAACATAGAAGCTTAAGAGTGAATGGCATTTAGCAGGAAAGTTCAGAGAGGTGGAGGTCTTAGATGAATGTTTCATTTCATAGGAAATGGAGAGCTATTGAAGGGTTTCAAGCAGAAAAATGAATCTGTTATTTTAGAAAGTTAATTCCAGCAACAGCATGGAAGAGTGTAAGGTGAAAGGAGACAAGTGGTAGATGGGCTGTTACATTAGTCCAAATAAGAGATGGAAAGAGTCCACAGCACTGTCCAAGAAAATTTTTTGCAGTGATGGAAATATTCTGTATCTGTGCTGTCCAGTATGGTAGCCATGAGCCACATGCGGCTACTGAGCACTAAAAATTTAAATTTAAATTTAAATTTGCCAAATTGGACAATGCAGAGACATCTTGGGTTAAACCTTAAAGGAGAGTTTTTCCAACTGCAGGTTGCAATTGGTGGGTTAAGAAATAGATGTGGTAGGGAGTTCTCCGGTGACCCAGTGGTTAGGATTCTGGGCTTTCACTGCCATGTCCCAGGTTGGATCTCTGGTCGGGTAACTGAGATCCTACAAGCTGTGCAACAGAGCCCCCAAAAAATTGATGTGGTAGTTCACAATTGGTATTTTTTAATGAATGAAGACAATAACACAGAAGACAGCAGAACAGAAATGAATGGAGTAGAGCAGAATAGGAAATAAAATGTCAGCATGCACTGAAGAGTTTATTTTGAGAGGTGCTTATTTCAGTTAAAGGTATGTGTATGTGTGTGTACCCTTGGATCACAGTGTAAAGTGTGCTTTTCTTCTATATTGTGTTTGAAAATGTTTGAAAGTCAGTCTTTTGTGGAAGGCTATTATTTAGCTACATTCAGAGTTATGAGGAAGAGACTTCCAGAAGGGAAAGACAGTATAAGCAAAATTCATTGGAGTTTGGAGTAAGGATAACTGGATGTTTTAGGACTTTCCTAATTTTTTTTTTTTTTTTTTGCTTTTGTTAGAAAATTAGAATATTTAGCACATTTTTAGACCTACAGAAAAATTGAGACAGTAATACAGCGAATTACCATATACCCTACACTCAATTTCTGCTATCAACATCTTACATTAGTATGACATGTGCTATAATTAATGAGCCAATGTTGATGTGCTATTGTTAAAGCCAATACATTACTCAAATTTACTTTGTTTTTAGCTAAAATCCTTTTTCTTTTTTCAGGATTCCATCTAGGCTAAAATACTACATTTAGTTGTCATGTTTCCTTAGGCTGCTTTGGACAGTGACAATTTTTCTGTTTTTGCCTGTTTCTGATGACCTTGAGAGTTTTAAGTACTAAGAATTTTAAGGGCAGGCATTTTGTAAGAGGCTCTTCTGTTGAAATTTGTCTGGTGTTTTTTCTCATGATTAGACTGAGGCTGAGTTTGGGAGAGAAAGACAGTAGAAAAGTGCCATTTTCATGCCATGATATCATGGATACATACTGTCAGCCTGAGTAATCACTGTTGATAGTGGCCTTGATCAGCTGACTGAGCTTATCAGTCTCCTCCTCTGTAAATTTACTCGCGTTTATCACCACTTTTCACACTGTAGTCTTTGGAAGGAAATCACTCTGCTCCCTCTCTAAATGAATTAGTTAATTAAAGGAAGGCTTCAACTTGAGTCAGTCATATTGAGCTCTTTCTAAAGAAAGCTACTTCCAAGTACAGACACAATCTCTTTTTAGATACAGCATCTCCCTCTGCGGCAGCAGGCAAGATACTTTTCCCACTTCTCAGGTTTTCAGATTCCAAATATGAAGCACAGAAAAAGCTGAGTGATTGACGTAGAATTCCAAAATAAGTTGGGAAGGAGTTAGCCCACGATCAATTGTAGATCCTTCTGACTTTTCTCTTTAGCCCCAGATTCTGACATTTTAGAAGGAGATTTAAACCAAAATGTGTTAGGTCCCACACCCACCTAGGGAGGAAAGATTCATTTTTAACCAATGCTTAGAAAGGAAAATCCCTTTCTTAAAAAATCCAATCATTTGGAGTACTTTCTTTAGGCAGAAGAGGGCTGCAGGATCAAGGTAAACACCACCCTGACAAATCATCAAGTACTCATCTTTCATTGTGGTTGCCTAACTTTTTACCACT
This sequence comes from Cervus canadensis, assembly GCF_019320065.1. NCBI lineage: Eukaryota > Metazoa > Chordata > Mammalia > Artiodactyla > Cervidae > Cervus > Cervus canadensis. Next base: position 80,035,612 of record NC_057392.1, read on the forward strand.
TCCGTTCCCATGGAGAGATCCAAAACCAAAAAGCCTCCTGAGCAAGCCCAGCCTCTACTTTTGTCCCCACCCTGAAGGTTCCTTTAACAGTGTTCTCATTTCGTGACTCATAGATTACATGGGTTTATGCGAGCATATGAGTTTTTTTATTGCTCTATTTATTCTAACCTTCTTCTCTGCTCAGGCCAGAAGAAAGTTTTGTCCCTGAATAATGTGGATCCCAAGTCCCAGGACTTCTCCCTATCATTGTGAGAGACGAGATCAAAATTTACCTTTCCTCACTGTATACAGTCTAGTGAGAGAGAAATCATTCAGTGACCATATTCAGAAATTAAAAAATCATTCAGAAAGTAAAAATAGCCACTAACTCTCCAATCAGTTATGATGTAACTTCTTAGGGGAATTCCAAGTTCTCCTGTTTTCTACTGTCACTGTGTCTCCATTCATTCCCTGGGTTCCCTGCAGGAATCTCTCTCTCCCTCTGGTTCCCAAGACTCTCTTAATCATTCTCTAATAATCTCTTCCTCCCAACGTTTTCTCCCCTCAACTTGGCAAAACTCCACTTTAGGTCTTTTATCCATGCTAAGTTGTACACTGGTAACAGGAACCTTGGCTTTTGCCAGTTCCCAGTAATATCTGCAATAAGTGGGCATTCAGACCTTTATTTGACTGGAAGAGAATCAGGGCTTTCAGGAGTCTTGAGTAAGAGAAGAGTAGAATCTGGGGAAATTGAGAGAAGGTGGGGCTGAAGTTCTTCCAGATACCTACACACTTGATACCAATGTCCTTGCTCAACTTTGAATCTTTGAAGATCACAGAAAGCCTCCACTGAAATGTCTACTTCTTTCATCCAACATCAGTTCACAAACACAGAGTATTCACCACCTAGAATAATCTAGTCACTTTAATTCGGTTTGACAAACCAATTTGACATCAAGCAATTTAATATCCATTTAATGTTTAGCCTCAGAGGCTTGACCCTTTTCTTTAAAATTAATGACTGGGTCTAGGGGATTCTACAGTCCATCCAGCCACCCCTAACATTCTAGGATTACACTTTAGCTACTTAACACGTGGTAAATATTGTCTAAAATGCATATATGTGGAATGTATCCAGCTAAATTATAATTATCATTCTTGGGGACAGTGGCCATGATTGTCTTAGTCACTATGGAATCTCCAGTTCCTAGTGCAATTACCAGGATGGTAGTAAATAAAAAGGAAGGTAGAGAGAGAGGAAAGTCTTTCTCTGGTTAGATTCCATCTTCCTATCTATGTACTTCTTCCATATACAAATCCCTTTACTTGATGCTTTGCTTGCATTTTTGCTAATCCTCACAGCAACCTTAAACAGAAGGGATTGTTATTTCCGTTTACAGAAGAGGAGCTTGAGGTCCAGAATAATTAAGTAACTGCGCCAAGTTTACATGCCAGCTAGTGGGGAAGTCAGAACTTGGGCCAGTGCTTAGGCTTAGTCACATATACACACATACATACGTATGTATGTATATACACATATATTTACACACACTTCCACATATAAATACACATAGAAATTGAATCACTGCTATATACCTGAAGCTAACACAACATTGACAACTATACTTCCATTAAAAGAAAGAAACATTAAAAATCAAACAATGGCCCAGAGAAACCTTTTCCTCTGGCCTCACAATCCATCCCTCCAAGCAACAGTGCTGGCCTTTGTCCCACCCCCATTTTTTTTTTATATTTTTATTAGTTGGAGGCTAATTACTTTACAGTATTGTAGTGGTTTTTGTCATACATTGACATGAATCAGCCATGGACTTACATGTGTTCCCCATCCCGATCCCCCCTCCCACCTCCCTCTCTACCCAATCCCTCTGGGTCTTCCCAGTGCACCAGGCCCGAGCACTTGTCTCATGCATCCCACCTGGGCCTGTGATCTGTTTCACCCTTTGTAATATACGTGTTTCAATGCTGTTCTCTCGAAACATCCCACCCTCGCCTTCTCCCACAGAGTCCAAAAGTCTGTTCTGTACATCCACCCCCACTTTTTACCGAGCACTTCACTGACTGTGTGTCCCACAGGGGCTCCCAGCCCTCCCCACTCGCCGTAAGCCATTACACACAGCTTCAGCTGCGAGAGCCAAGCCCATCCGGGCCAGTGTCCTACTGAACACGTTCCACCACGTGCTTAGGCAGTGTCACCTTTGAATGCACAACCTCCTCAAACATTTAAGAGGGTTTCGAAAAATCATCAAGTTTAGAGGAAAAATTAAAAGAAGCAGGAGGAAGAGAAAGAACAAACTACTTGCTCCCTCTTTTCCATATACAGGAAATCACCTTTAAAAAAACACATAATTAAAAACAAGGAGATGCATAGTATGCTTAAACAGAGTAAGCATTTTATGTCTTTTTTTTGCATTACTAGGATATGCCATCAGGTCTTTAAGGGCAAGTTAATTTCACACTTAACTGTGAAAATTAAGACATTAAGATGTTTGCTGTTATCTAGTTCTAGTTTGGGCTTTCCTGGTGGCTCAGTGATAAAGTATCCTGCCAATGCAGGAGATGCAGAAGATGTGGGTTCAATTCCTGGTGAAGAAGATCCCCTAGAGAAGGAAATGGCAACCTACTCCAATATTCTCGCCTGGGAAATCCCATCGACAGAGGAGCCTGGCAGGCTATAGATCATGGGGTCACAAAAGAGTTGAACACAACTTAGCAACTACACAACAACAATAACAGTTCCAGGTTACCTATGGATAATTAATTTCATGCCATTTTTGTCATCTTATTTCCCAAATTCAGCCAGTTTTCCTAGGGTTTTCCTAGCTTGCTTCTTAGCATTTTCCATGCCCTTTCCCCTCATTTAGTGCTCATTCCTGGCCCCCATCACTGCATGCTTGCTACGTGGTCCAGTTTGCTGCTGCCAAGAAGAGCATCTTCTGTCTGCAATGCCATTTTGGAATGGATTCCTTTTGAAGCTGTTACTACTCAGAAAAAACCACAGAGCAGTACTCAAAGTGCAGTTGTTTAATGAATGAACAAATTCTCCTTCCCACATCACTCATCTTAAATTGTCTAAAGTGGTTTTCTTAAATCTTGCATGTTGTCCCATAGGAAATTTAAAAATAGACTCAAAAGGAAGGAAAAGCATATTATCTAAGCAAATCTAGAATCTAAATATAGTGTATATTCTAACAATAGGTTGTAGCAGATGGTTTACCAATAATAACCAACTCTCTTCTCACCTTTTCATGACCAACAGTAAATAGATAATCTTTAAAACTGCATCTCATTAATAAGGGGGAAAAGAACCAAAGGAAAGGGGGACATCAATGTCTTTTATTGATTCTCCTACTTTGTGAGACTGGAATGAAATGGGACCATAAAAGCTTGTCAGAGCTGAGAACTGAGAGGGCTGGGAAATGATCCGGGGCACTGGAGAAATGGGCGAGAATAAAAAAGTTCAATCTTAATCCTTTAAATTGTTAGCAATATGTAACCAAGTCTTTACCAGGTATCCGGCTTTGGTGTGATGCATGCTGGTATGCTTTAGAGCTGTTGTTTCCTTGATTGTTTGACTTTAACAGCTAAAAACAATGAACACTGACCACCTCAGGGTTTCTATGGCTTAGGAATTCGGGCACAAGTTAGCCTCTGGCTCAGGATCCCTCACAAGGGTACAATCAAGGTGTCCACTGGGGCTGCTCAAGCAAGAAGTTTCATTTTTTAAGAGAAACCAATGGCTAGGCAATTAATTAGTACATTTTTTAAAAGCTAAAATGTATAGGGGAAAAAGTCAATGATATTTCTAAAAGAGTGATTTATCTCATTTTTAAAAGTAAAAAGAGTAATTGAAAATATTTTAAACAGATTTTCAGTACATGGTTGATTCTGAATGAGTAATTCCCATGGGAGGGCAGAGGCATAGATTTACTGAAAATTCAAAAGCATTTCAACGTGGCTTTAGAATACAGGGAAGGCAACATGTCTATATGAACTTAAAGCCTCACCCTCTCAAACCCACTACAGCATTCCCGTATTAAAAACCTCTGGAGCCCCCTCACTCATAGGTCCAAGCTTAGGGAGTGTGGCCTCACTCTGGTCATTCCCTCCTCTTCAGTTTTCCCACACTCCCCGTCTCCCTCCCCAGATCTCTGTGCTCCATTCACTGCCCCACCCAACCACTCATCAAACTCCTTCCACCCTCTAACCTCTGAACAAACACAAGTCGATTCTTCTGTCTTGGCCATTCTCCCCACCTGACTTATCTGTTAGGCTCACAGTCGTCTCTTGGATTTTACCTCAAATATCTCTTCCTCAGAGACACAGACGCAGTCTGGATTAATTTTCCCACAGCCCCTTTATACGTCGCTCCTGTCCTTTGGGGCATAAGGTAGTTGATAATTATATGTTTACGTACATTGTGATTGCTACCTGTCTCCCCAGCTGGGTCAAGCTTCATGAGGGGAAGGTCTGGGCCCCCCAACCGTCCTTCTCCCACCTTCCCCCGGCATGGTCTGGGACTTCACACCCGATGAATGGACTCTCACCTTCCCAGTCACTTACCTGGCACCACCCTCAACTGTCTAAGTAATGGAGAGAGAGCAAGTATGGGTATCCACGAATGAGATTCTTAAAAATCAAATTTAGTTTGAAACATACAGTTGTCTAACGAAACAGCCTAAAAGCTCAAATAGTCATATCTCCTAATTTTCTCTATCAGTCTATCAATGGAAAGTCTTGGTTGCTTGGATAATATTATTCACTAAAATGATCACTCCTCCTGTCACTCATTCTCTCTAAGACCTTTGACCTTTGCTCTTTCTCTACAACTAGAGTTAGGAATGAAGAACACTGGAGGTAACTTCTCACTGAAGTCCACCTGCCAAGACAATGCATTTATATCCAATGACTTAGTCCCCACTCTGGCTTCTAGAAAAGATGAGAGGCTCACTTTTCTTTTCATAGGAAAGTGAAAACAACTTCAGTTTGTATTATCTACTTATTTGGATTATTCTGACCATTATTACAAATAATCACGACCTGGTAACACAAAGGCTTTCCCATTTTAAGTTTTTGTGGAAATTATCCTTATCACAAAGGGTTACTTATTATCAAAGCCAAGCTGTTGAAAGTCAGCAATAGCCAACCATATCCCACTTAGGTCCAGACTATGAGTCATCTCTATTTTTTTTTTAAGTTAGTTACATATTATTCATTCATTTACTTATTTGTTCAGCAAGTATTTGCTGATGACTGTCTTTATGCTAGGTCTTAAGATCATGAGAATCTCCCCATAACCTGAGGAGTCCTCAGTCTTATGCAGCAAAAATATATTGCTTTTACTCAAATGAGAATCAAAGAAAAGAGAGATACGTTCATGTCAGAACATAGGAATGATCTTCAAAAAACGTAACTGTGACTTGAATAGTAAGTCATCAAGATGGACTTAGATTATGTGGCACCATGACATCCTGAGGAGTAAGCAGAACAAGCACGGGTCAGCTCGTATCTACAAGGACACCCACCATGTCTGTGAGCGTCTGATGGCCTTCCTTCTAGGAAGTTTTAACTGTGATCCTATCTCAGGGCCAACAAAACATTTTTTTGTTTTTCATAAGTTCTCTACCCCCAAACCAAATGACCACCCAAAGGTACACTTTCTGCTTACCCTTTGTTTCCAAGGTTCTAAGACCAACCACATGTCAAGTGCCTCACTAGAAGACTCATAGGACTCAGCATATATTCACACTCACAGCTAAGGTTTACTGTAGCAAAATGATAAACAACAGGATCAGCAAGGAAGAGGGACATGGGCAGAGTCTGAAGAAATTCATTTATAGGCTTCAGATGTTCTCTCCCTCCCATGAGTGGACACTCAGAATGTGCTTCTTTCTTTACCAACAAAAAGTACCATGATACATGTCAAGTTTCTGCCCAGGGCAGCCCATTAGAGACTCAGCACCAAGATTTTTATTGGGGCTGGCTACATGGACACTCTCTGTCTGGCAATTACAAAAATTCCAGACTCCCAGAATAAAGCAGGTGTTCACCATAAATTACAGTGTTTGCACAGTCTAGGCAAGGTGAATCATCCTTATCCATTAGGGAATGAAGAGAACATTCCAAAAACCAAGTTCCCAGATGCCAGCCAAGGGCCCTTCTAAAGATAGCAACCTCAGGCTTGCTATATTAACTCTTTCCCACATACTATTTTTTAAACTTCTTCTTGCAAAATATATGTTGTAGGAAATAGAAAATTCATGTTTATTTCTCTCGATGTACAGGGCTAAAGAAAATGTGGTTAGCCTCAATTGTAGATACTAGTATCACTAGAATTATTACTAACATTTATGATTTTTAGATAAATATTACTGTTAATATTGCTATTAATTCTAGTAGTAATTATTAGCAATAATGACAATATTATTAATTCCTATGATTAACATGCTATTTATTATTTCCATGTAATATTCCTATTAGTAATTCACTCAATGATCATTAACCTTTGAAAATTTTTTACATGCTGAGATCATGAAAATCTAAGGAGATTCTGTGTACAGTGCCTTATTTGTTTTGTTCTAATCTGTTACCTTGTTTAACAGGACAGACTTGCTGCAGCTTGAAGGAACCAGCCATGGATTTCAAGCGTGTGAAGGACTATTTATCCTGGCTCTACTATCAATATCAAATCATTAGCTGCTGTGCTGTCTTGGAGCCTTGGGAGCAATCTATGTTCAATACCATCCTACTAACCATCTTTGCTATGGTGGTATACACCGCCTATGTTTTTATCCCCATCCACATTCGCCTGGCTTGGGAATTTTTCTCCAAAATGTGTGGCTATCACAGTACAATTTCTAATTGATCTTTTCTGCATTCTGCGAACTGGCATTGCATATGTGTATGTTGCTTCCAACGCGTTGATTTAGGTGAATACTGTGGCTTCTTTCACTATCTAACCGGGAAAGCTCTCCCCTCTCTATGCAGTCTTAGATCCTGCCTGAAATTTGAGATAGATGTCTCTTTAGGTTCTTTTGTACACGCTATGTTGTGCATTAGACCATGGATAACACAATGACCTTACGTCACATACCATATTCTCTCAACTTAAATCTATAAGTTTAGATTTTGTTTTTAATTGGTAAATTGCCTATAAGCTTTTTCTGGAAGATAGGCTCATAAGAGACCTATCAGAGTCATATTTAAAATGCTCCCTTGATACCTATTCTATAGTGAAGGATATATTTTTAAAAAATTTGTTCATAAGCTACTGTCAAATTATCCTATCTTTGTTTACAATATACAAAAAGACCTGAATAAATTATATAGACCCCTAAAGTCTTATTTTCTAGGAACCTGCTGATTCTAAAATTCTTTTCCTTCAAGTGCAAAAGAATTGAAGGCATTGGTTGAAGGCAATTAACTCCAATCAGACATGGTTCATGAATTGTTTCAAATGCCTCTAAAAGTCTGGCTTTATAACAGTTCAAAATCAACAGTGTTGATTTTAGATAACCCAGTAAGTACTATAATACAAAATAATTTTAAGCATAAGAAAAAATATATAATCAAAATAAATTCAGATATTGTGATTGTGATGCTGCCTTGCCTTGCATGATGCTGTGGGGAAAGAGACAAGAAATTGCCTCCTTTCTGAGCTTTCACTCAGTGGAGAGGGGGGTAGGGATCATATATTGGGCTACAGGAAGAAAAGCTAATAAATAGGCTGGAAGTAATATTCTACCAGCAGGAACTCGACAGCTTCAGTTAAATGCTTTGATATAGTGGCTCCTTTGTAGAGCAAAAACAAGATTTATTAAATTTCCTTCAAAGTGTTTATCTTAGAAACCAATACAAGTTTTTAATTATACTGTTGAGTCAAATGTGAATGCCAAAGAACAAACCTTGCAGTTTTCCTTTCCTCTCAATAAATATTAATGTTAGTAATTCTGGAGGGTAAAAGATATAAATAGTTTTTGGATAATATTTGCACCCTTCTTTGTGTTATGAAAGAAAATTTCAAGGAGAGCTAGAGAGAAAGATGCTTGGCATGCCAAATTACCTTGCATGTTTGTTAAAAAACAAAAACGTGTTTTGAAGATAAACCAGATCTGAACATGTATTTGTTGATTTTTGCAAAATAAAATTAGGTTTAATTTTATAAATAAAATATTCACCTCCAGATTTGCTTTTTCCTCCTACTGCACTCAATATCTAGATGCTTACATCCAGACTTCTCTGCAAACATCATTTCTTACTAATCCAAGGTAGTAACTGATCTTAAGATGGTAGGGTAAGACTACATTTATCAAGAGTCTTCTACATGGTGGACATGCTTTACATGTTCAAATAGGTATTAAGGTCTCCCAGTTACAGATAAGGAACCTAGAACTTAGAAAAAGTACATTTCTTGTTCAAGGTCCCTTAACTACTAGTGGCAAAGCCGGGAAGCAAATCCAGGTCAGGACCATACTGGGCCCTGAAATATTTGCCACATAGAAGCCCAGGGGAGGACAATGTGAGCAAATGAAAGTTAATTGTCTGAGGGCCCCTCACATGCTAGAAAGCAGAATGTCATCAATAAAAGGGGTGAGGGGCTGGGGATATAGCCAAGATCAGAACAACAGCAAGCCCAGATCTCAGCTCTGCCTCTGCTGCTTCTGTAGTGCTGTTTCCCATTTCTGTGTTGTCCAGGCCCATGGGCCCATTTTATAAGAACGCTTTCACTTTTAAATATTTCACAGAGGATTCTCAGTTAAGCATGAACTTGGACGCATTCCCAGTTCACAATGATTCAACACCCTTATATACATGGACCCCTGCTAAGTACTCTTGGAATTCAATCACTGACCTTCTTAAATGCATTGACCTTCTTAAAATCCTCCTTCTAAAAATAAGAATTAAAATAAATGTGAATAGACACAGTAAAGCTTAATAAAGGATATTGCAAAGCACTGCCCCAGGATGTCACTTCAAAGGTAAGCATTTCCTCTGAGCAATCAAAATAATAAATGCAGGGTCCAAAAAATATAATCGACCGTAGTTGGAAAAAAACTATCTGCATGCAGAAGGAAGAAAGCTCTACGTGCTCTTCTCTGTCAATTTTGCAGACTAGACAGAGACGCACTTTACCTTGACCATAGTTAGCCTAGATAAGCAATACTTTTTATTTGTTTTCCTTTGCTTCTATAATGTGTATATTTCAATGGTATGTACAGAACTTAAAAAAACAAAAAGCTAGGAGTTTCATGGTTCCAATGGGCTTGCATTTGTCACTCGCTAAACTAGGAATCATAAAATATTCCTTCATTGGCATTGGCTAAGTCAACAATTGTTTCTGCCTACTTGTGCAACAGCAAACACAAAAGGCCAAGAAATCAGGCAGTTTTAACGTTGCAATAGCACTGGTTGGTCTTTATTAACAAGTCATGAATGCAAAAAAAAAAAAACCAAAATCTCTAGTCGACATTCTCTACTTCTTTCTTCTTCTATCACTAACATATTAGGATCTTCTCACTATTCAAGCATGTAACCCTGGAAGGCAGGACATTTGTCCTTATTTCTCATTTTTCTGGCCTCCTCAGTTTTCTGGCCCAATGCCTGGTACAGAGCTAAACAGATGCACGCAGTACGGAACATGACATAGTTCCCCATACCTTGTGTCCACACAGAAACAAGGAAGCGTAGTGTTGGTGTTGAGTCACCTTAGGACATCACCTTCTATTTACCGAAGAGTAAATTCTTCATTTACCCATTCATTCAACAAATGTATTAAAAGTAAACCATGTGTCGATGGGTAGATAGAGGAATGGAAAGATGGATAAATACGTGATGAAGAAAGTACAGTAGAAACTAGGGGTTAGGCATTCAGGTGTTCATTATAAAGTTCTCTATAGTATATGCTTGAAATTTTTTATTTTAAAAATACTGCGGGGAAAGGCCATCATGTCCATTATTGCACTTGCCACTAGGAACCAAAGATGAACAAGACAAAAATATCCCTGAATTTACGAATCATACAATCTGATAGAAAAAAATACAATAAAATAATACAATAAAAAATTAATACAATACAATAAAAAATAAGCAAATGAACTGTTTACAAATTATTGTAAAGTCTTATGAAAGAAACAGCAGAGTGTTGGGGAGAAAGCAAGAGGATGGGGGAGAGGGGACTGCATTAGAGGAATTCAAACTTCTCTCACTGCAGGTCTTTCAGCAGGTGAGCAATGTGGGATGGGAGGTCATTTACACTCTAATTTGAGGACACTGGTTGTTGTATGTGAGAAGATGGAATGGGGGCATAAGTCTGAGCAGGTGGAGCCAACACAGATGAGAGCCAGACTAAGATGGTGGCATCAGAGACAGAGACACAGTGCAATGTGATGTAATTTTTGGAGCTATAAAGTCAACGTATCTTGCTTATGGGTTGGAGCAAAGGAATAATTTCATTAAATACATAAAGTATATTTAAAAAATCATCTAAAAGAAACGTCCTCATTTTGGGAAAGTTATTTGCAGAGTGATTAGCTGCCCTAAAGAAAGGATATAGTCTTTGAGAGGTCCAAGGAAACAAACTTCATATATTTTCACCTACTTTTTCTAGCTTTTGAAGCTTCGCTGTATTTCAAGAGTCCTTACACTTCTTATTGAAAGGAAAGACTACAATTTTCCACCATGAAATAGAGTGTTATTCTCTAGGTACATTGCATCATCACAGCTGACTAACCAAAACACCAGTAGCATTGTTATTCCTGCAGACTAAATTAAACCAACACTAAATTCTAGAGCTTGAAAAGGCTTTGAGAGCAAACTTCAGAGTTTGTGTTCTCTTTGATTCATTCTTGAATTATTATGTTGATAAAAATGAATGTGATAGTATTGAGGAGATTTAATGGTGGGGTTAGCAGGGAAGAGAGGACCAATTTTTTATTTCAATTATTTGCTTGGATATTATAAGGAAAGAGGAGGCAGAAGGAGTTCCAAAATAAAATTACAGTTGCTTTTACTGTAATACCAAAGTCTATTTTTGTAGCAATGATGATGCATTCCATTGACACTATTCATACTCCTAATCATTTCCATATGAAATTTAAAATTCAAATTGCTCCTTTTTATTGTTGAATTTCTACTTCTAACAGAGATAACACTTAACCCAGATGTCTGATTGTGGGGCAGAGAGAGACTGCAAAATGGAGGCGAGAGCCCCCTCTGCCCCACCTTCCAGCCTCTGCTGGCACAGCCGTCCCCACACACAGCAGGTGAGTTCCCTGGGTGGCACCATCTCCATCACTAGGGAAGCACTATTGGAGAGAGCTTCATGGCACTCAGCATGGATTCCCACTCAGTGATGACTCTTGACTGGAGAAAGGGAAGAGGAGAGAAAATGTGAGAGAGTAGTGGAGAAGGAAATGGAAACTCACTCCAGTGTTCTTGCCTGGAGAATCCCAGGGACAGAGGAGCCTGCCGGGCTGCTGTCTATGGGGTCACAGAGTCGGACACGACTGATGCAACTTAGCAGTGGCAGCAGCAGTGAAGAGGGAAAAGGGAAAGGAAGAAGCATTATCCTTTTGTTTTCAGAGCTTACATGGGAAGGCCTCACTTCTTAAACAGCACATTAAAAAGCAGAGACATCCCTTTGCCAACAAAGGTCCATCTAGTCCAAGCTATGGTTTTTCCATTAGTCATGTATGGATGTGAGAGTTGGACTATAAAGAAAACTGAGCACCGAAGAATTGATGCTTTCGAACTAACAGCAAGGAGATCAAACTAGGCAATACCAAAAGGAAACCAACCCTGAATAATCATTGGAAGGACTGATGCTGAACCTGCAGCTCCAATACTTTGGCGACCTAATGTGAAGAGCTGGCTCATTGGAAAACACCCTGGTGCTGGGAAAGATTGAGGGCAGGGGGAAAAGGGGGTGACAGAGAATGAGATGGCTGGATGGTATCACTGATTCAATGGACATGAGTTTGAGCAAACTCCAAGAGATAGTGAAGGACAGGGAAGCCTGGCGTGCTGCAGTGATGGGGTCGCAAAGAGTCAGACATGACTTACTGACTGAACAACAACACTTCCAAGTAAATTACAATGCTGCTCCTCTGTCCTTATCTCTCCAAGAACTACCCTAATCTTTTATTTTTTTCTAACATGAGTCATAACTAAATGCTTCACATCTGGTTCATACTAATATTTCAGTTTCTTTAGTTAAAATAATTCACTTTTACCCAATGTTACAACCTGATAATCAGGCAGCTGATCTCTCCATTATCCAGTGGGTCTTTGGTCTTCCCTTCTCTTATAACCTGGCTTATAAGGTTCCCTCTGCCTCACCTCATCTCTACCCCACTCCATCACTATTTCTCAAGGTTAGGTCGTTTCATTAAAAAATCAGAGTGGAGTGAAGTCTCTCCAGTGACTTTTCCAATTAAAAAGTCTACAGTCTATGAAAGTCTAGCTTCAGCTTCCTGAAGCTTTGGTTATTGACAACCGTCTGACCTCTCTCTGAAATCCTTCCTAACCCTAGCATTAACCATCATTGTTGTGGAAAAAAAAATAGTCTATAAATAAAACAAATGAGCAAACAATTATACAAAATCCCAAAGAGCAATCAATCAGTCTTCTACCTGTGGCTGAGGTGAGAAAATCTATTCACTCAATGAATAGTGGGTTTATGGGAGAGGCCTCTCTGGGGGCTTCAGCTTGCAATTCAGTAGCTACACCTAATCCATACCCCATCCTCCCAATCCCCCATAGCCCCTCAGTCCTTTTAACCTCCTCCTAGCCCTCACCCTGTCAAGTATTACATGTAGTCCCAGGAAGGTTTTACTGTCATTCACTGCAATCTCAGTTGTCACCGTCGGATGGGAGAAAGATGAGGAATCAGAGGTGAGGAAGTATAGCTCTAAGTAGAATTTTAAAAATGAGGGAACGGGGTTCATGCCCTGATCTAGCCAATAGACAAAAGATCCAAAAAAATTCAGCTGTTGAATATGATCTTCTGTTAGTTTATCTCTTGTACCTTATACAAAGGCAATAGCATCCTCCCCGCCCAAGTTACATTTTCAAGAACCATAGAAATGTTAGGTAGTTAGAATAGGGAAAAGGAGTCCAGAATGGCAGTGGCTAAAAGATAAGGAAGGGAGAAGCCTGCAAAAATAGAACAAAGGAAGGTCCGAGGACCGGAGTGAGGACCTCAGGTAGAACAAACAACACTCCTGGCTAGCCCAATTTACATAGGGCAGGCCCAGGGGGAGAAAAAAAACATATAAGAGGAGCCAAAGGGCCGAGGCTCTCTCTCCTGTGTGCGCTGGGGCACTCTTCTCTTCACATCTTTGGGTCGACATGGCCTCATGCCTAGAGGATGGATTTTCCTGCTATTTTCTAAATAAAATAGAGCTGTAACACTGATTTGTCTAAGAGCTATAACACGGTCTGTTCGAGCCCTGAGAGCTATAACACGGCTATAACACGGTCTGTCCAAGACCCGAGAGCTGTGACATGCAGAAGGCTTTAATGTCCGTCACTCCAAATCTTTGTTGTGATGAGACAGAACCGAGGAGCATACATTCGCCTGACAGAAAGTACCTGGCTCCAAAGAAGGAGAGGGAAGAAGAAAAGTCCATTGCCCAAATACGCATATTTTGTGCCTCTCCTATGTCATTTTCCACAAAATTATCCAGCTGTCATTTTCTGGAGAGCAGAAACTATGCTTTTTTGCCCCATGTATTCTTGTAAAAGTTCATTAAGTGAATTTAATTGATGATTTGAAAAGACCCTGTTGCTGGGAAAGATTGAGGGCAGGAGGAGAAGGGGACAACAGAGGATGAGATGGCTAGATGGCATCACCAACTTGATGGACATGAGTTTGGGTAAACTCCAGGAGTTGGTGATGGACAGGGAGGCCTGGCATGCTGCAGTTCATGGGGTCACAAAGAGTCGGACACGACTGAGCAACTGAACTGATCTGAAGTCATTTTTACGATTCCAGGTTAGGAAGCATAGAGTCATATTCCAGACATGATTTGTCATTATAAATTGTATTGAATGATTCTTCTATAAGGAGAGTTCCCAAACTCTGAACAAGTAGGTGATGATTTTGAGAAATTGTTTCCCATCCTTCGTATTTTCCTACCTGCTGCTCCTTCTCTCTGCTCCTACATTTATTCTCACAGCAATCCCTACACTAGAGTTGTTAAAAAGGAGGATCAAAAAAACAGGCTAATTGATACATTTGCTCCCCAAGGACCACATCATTGATTCATGTTTTAGGCTAAACATTAGAATCATCTGGGAGCTTTGAAAACCCTCACTGCCTGGCCCACCCAAAAAACTAATTCACAATCCCTAGAGCAGGCCCCCAGCATGGAAGAGCTAAAAGTCCCCAGGTGAATCTAATATTCAGCAAAGATTGAGAACCACTTTACCAGGTTTTCAGCAATGCTAATTAAGTCACTCACATTCAGCATATAACCAGACACTCCACTTACTTTCTCCCATCTGCCAGGTTCCCTGAACATGTCTACAATATGGCCAAGTCTCTACTGTTGGTCTAGATTCACTCTTAACTGTAACAAACACCACTTCCCTACAGTTCTTTAGTAAAAGTACTTAACACTCCCATAAGGGCTTGAAGTGCTAAATCATTAAGAATATCACACTCTCTGCTGGATATTGTTCCACGTAATGAGGTCTTCAATCATTTCATCATGCATCATTTAAAAGCTGTAAAATATCACAATGTATGCTTACAGGCACAAAGCTCTAAGTATCCTCAGTCTGCTGTTGATGAGCCTGGTGGAGCTTTTCAATTTGCAACCTTAGTACAAGATCATGTCACAATAATTTGGTTAAGCCAGATAGATAGTGCCATCAGCACTGCTGCAGCGCAAGCGAGGCTTATGGATTTCACTACTATGGTGCAGGGCATCTCCTGGATGAATGAGTGTGTCACGTTCCCTATTGTTTCATTTGCATCTACATGTCTTTAATAAATATGTGATATTGTCAAAATTGGAAACAAACAGAGACCAGCCTGGAAAATTCCATGAGCAGAAAAAATCAGTTCAATCATACAAGCAAATCTTAATTTAGTTTATTTTACAAGACCGACTTGACCTGGGTCATTCTTGCTTATGCCTCTGAAAATTAAGAGCAAAACTTACAACTGTTTCCCCAAACAGATTATGTGGCAACCACTAACCCAGTTCCCTATCATTTAACAAAATTCAAATATTATAACCAATCATGGTGAAGAATAAAAAGGCACTGTCTTCCCAATGAATAATTTGTTTTTTAGCAATACACTTTGAGCCGCATTCCATGTTTTGGTTTGAGGGTTCCTGGAATGTGAAGCATCTCTGTGATGTGTGCACAATAAACTTTTACTGATTACCAGTTCAATGATTCATTGGTTTTACTTCTGTTACTGATGAACTTTTGACAACACATCTACACACATGCATATACACATACGTACACATGTATTTTTATATATGTATATTTAACCATTTATTAATAAAATTACATTGATGTACTTGGTGTCAGAAGCCATTCTAATTAGGAACTAAGCTAGCCAAGTGATATGTTAGGAAAATAAATACCATTATATATGATGGAATGACAAATATCAACCAAAGAGTAGAAAAGTCCAAGTTCTAGTTCTCACTCTGGCTGGCTGTGTGGCACTTGGGCAAGTCACTTAACTTCTTTAGACTCTAAGTCTCTCTGTGGTGAAACAGGGGACTCACCAAGGAATGCCATATGTGGTTTTATCTTTTTGGTTCCTCCAATCATTGGCAGGGCCTCCCAGGAGGCCCATGGTGAGAAGCATTCTAAGGTTGCATCTTCTCTATGGAAAGAATACCATTATCAATATATCAGAATCTGTCATGAGCTCAGGAGTAGGGAAGTGGAGTGTAAGTTCCACTGGGCCAAATACCGAAGGATTACTTTCCCAGACCACTGCAGTGAATAGAGACGAGTAGAAATAAAATGAAAACAACTACACCACCTTAACCAGTAGTTTTTATAGCCTTATAAAAGTGTGTTCCTGCATCCTGGTAAAAAGTTGTCTTTACCCAACTCACTTCTCCTTGACCTCCATCTCAAATTCTACCTCTTTTACTAGACCAACCGCATGCCGGAACAATAATCGGTAACACATCAGTAGTGTTTACAATGTGTCAAGCAGTGTTGTAAGCATTTTGTACACATAATTCATTAAATTCTCACAGCAACCCTCTTGGGTAGATACCATTTATTCCTATTCTACAGGTGGAGAAAGTTGAGGCACAGGTTAAGTGACTTGCTCGAGATTACAGTCAGTGAGAGAGCTGAAGTGTGGACCAAGGCACTCTGCGCTAAAGAGATGTGTTTAACCATTGGATAAAATGGTACTTTCTGAACATCCAGGTCAACCATCCCCTATACCATACATTTTTTTTTTTTTTTTGCATTCTATCATTTTCTGATTGTGTGAGTACAGGAGATCTATTAGTATGGAAAGCACTCTGAGATTGAGACATAATTTTATAGAGGGTGACCATACATTCTCGTTTTCTGACTCTGTGTCTTTGGAAGGAGGTGGGGAAATTCAGAGAAGCCTTCCTACATGAAGTGATGCCTGAGTCACCGAGTTATTTAGGGATAAATACCAATTAGTCATGTTAAAATTGGGAGTTAGGATCAGTTTGTTCTCTAATACAAAGATTCTCCCTTGCCAATTGATCACATTGTTTGGACTCCAGAATACATCCTTTTGTAAATGAAGTTGACTATCCCTTCCCCAAATTCAAAGAAAACACTAAATTACCTGTAAGAATAAAGTTCAGTCCTAGGGTAGTAACAGTACCCCCAGAGCTGGAAGCGCAGACCCGGGAGAGGACGTGGTGAGGAAGAAACCTCCGGCCACTGCTGAGGAGAGCGGCAGGAAATGCCAACATGTCCTGGCAGAACTGGAGGTTGCCCTTGGACACCTAGAGGGTCTTTTAGCCTGAAAGTCAGCACAAGTGCTGATGCTCCTTGGGGGCAATGCCCGAAGTTCCAAGGAGTTCTATCTTAATCAATAGAAATTGATAAAAGGCCAGAGGAGGAACTCAGGCAGTGCTTTATTGGGACTCACGCTGCTGCAAAGGGAGAGAAAATGAATAACAGGTGCCCTTGCTCACATTCCCCAAGGAGGGCACTCTGGTCCCTTAAATGGGGGGAGGGGAGGGGCGGATAGGCGGGTCAGGCTAGAAGGGTGGCTTAAGTGGTCTGCTCACCTTCTTGGTAGTGCTGTCTGCAGGTATCAGGGGCAGGACCCTGCTTTTGCTCTCAGCACATCAGAAAGCTTAGTTGGTTTGTGGCATTTTGTATTTGATTGTTCATAATTTGCCCCACCTGCACATGAGCGTAGTTATTTTCAGTCCCTAATTGTTTCTTTATGTTCTGTTGCTCCAGGAGATATTTGTCCAAGTACAAGTGCAAGCCCGCCAGGACAGAGTCCCAGGTCCCAGCCGGTCTCAGCCCTACCACCTTGACTTGTCCTGCTTGACCATCAATCGCAAGGACCCAAGCCTAAGCTCGGCAGCTTGCTTGCGCCGTTTCTTGCGAGCCATTTTCCTCGCGGACGCCTTCAGTGAGCTGCAGCGTTGCTGCTCATGGGCTCCATGGCCAGAGCACAGGGCAACTGTGACTGTGGTGATTGGTCTGGCCCCACGCTCAGCTACAGAGTGCCCAGCCGGGGTCACAAATTGACCTTGTTCTGTGGATGACTCTCCATGCCCACCACAGCTTGGCAAGATTACATTTGGCTCCAGGCACTGGCCTCACTGAAAGCCTTCCATGAATGAATTGGAATGGTTCTTAATCATGAACACAATGGCTAAGTTATCTTTCCCCTGGTAGCAACCAAGTGACTTATCTTTTGTTTGGAGCTGGACACTTCCTGGTGAGAGGAAGTTTCTCTCCTTCTGGTTGCCTGCCTGTCTCTCTTCCTCAGACTTCCTGGCGGGCTGATGGTATGGTTAGGGCTGTAATGCTGTGACAGAACATCTTTTTGAATCAAAGACTAATTTTCCCAGAGAGTGCTGGAGTTGAGTATTTCTATTTGAGGTAGGAAAGCAAACATGGACCCATAAATAGACACTCATATGGTCCTTTTCTCCTATTTTCTGTGGCTTTCATAATTTTTACCAGGGACATAATGTGGGTATGACTCATGAACCTAAATATAATATGAATAGATTCATAGTAACTTTTGCTGAAACTCAAAAAAAAAAAATTCAGTCCCATCATAATCATGGTAGCTTACTTTAAATGTGGAAAGCTTTAGAAAGGGGAGGAAAGATTTAATGAAACTCTTGATACCAAAAAATTAGGAATTTTTTTGACTCCAAAAAATATTTGGAGCCAAATATTTCAGGATGCAAGAGAGTGAGGGAAACAGATTCTTCTTACAGTCAAGAGCTTCAGACTCTCCAATAAATCAAAGGTAATGAGCTGGTAACTCCATGAGGATGTGAGGGAAAAGATGCTACATTTTAGTGAGTTTCAGACAAATAAAAATTGATTCTACTTATACTCTGAGACCTAGTTTAGGGAGGATCAGGCTAATAGGAAAGCATGCTAACCAGAGAAAGAATAAGAGGGAACCACATTGGAACTTCATCTTTATTTGTTTCTGGTTTGGTGATCATGATTTTAACAGTCATATATTTTAAAATTTATTATAATAATGAATAATTTTCAACCTGACCACAATGGCGACTTCTTCCACAGCCAAGCAGAGATTCGAGCCTTGTAAGACTCATTTACCTGTAATAGCTGAATGCACTGAGACGCTCAGAGAAGAAAAGCAGGAAGGACAATTTTCACTTCTCCAAAGCCACACCAGAATGACTCTGAGTTAATTACCATAAGGGGACACTCAAACCCAGCTCAAAATTCAATCTGCTCTAAAGATGATCATATATCCGGGAAACTTAAAGGTACCTGCCTGCCAGGCGATGGGCAAGGGGAAAAGTTGATAAAACTTATCAGAAGGGTGGGAGTCCAACTCTTCCACAGACAGAAATCGACTTATAACCAACAAGAAATCAGTCAGAGGTGATTTCAGTTTACCATCAGAATCTGGGCAAAAGGGAAAATAATCAGGAGCTAGGAGAACAGGAAGAGGGAGCCCAGACCAAATTGAGAAAATTCAGCACCTACAGTGGGAATACTGCCGGAACCTCCCCAGCTCCCAACCCTGGTAAGGGGTGTCTGAAGGTTCTAAATTCCAGAGAGGTTGTGGAGAGTTTGGTCAACCTGATCCAGTGCCCAGTGCCAAACACCAGCTCCACCCAGTCCAAGGGACTCTCAAGAGTCTCCTCAAGATCTCATTCAGGGCTTCATTTAAGGTGTTGCCTTGATTTCTCAGGGCTCACCTTATTTCTTCAAAGACACTGTGAGCTAATAAGTTCAATAGAGTACAGCAGCTATGTTCTGAGTTCTCAGCAAGTGGTAAGTAGACACTTCATGACTGATTAATTTTATTAGATTTAGATACAACTGTGACTCATTTTAAAGATGAGATACAGTCCCAAAAAGCAGATTACCACAGCTAACTGGGAGAACCAAAACTCACTTTGTCTTCGAAATGAGTTCTCAACAGAAAAAAACTGCATACTCAGAATTTTAAAAAAATAACATTTAAAAAACAGCACAATTTTTAAATCACACTTGCTGAGGAATAGCAAGGTATTTTGATGCAGAATGAGAAATGGAATACAAAATAAATCAGTAAAATTCCTCATGCAAACTACAATATACTGACGTTCTCAAAGAACTTTAACCTGTCAACTTGCCTGGTCCTCTAAAGTTAGGCGTAAAGATTTCAACTGTTTCTTCCCTTTTCAAGAAGAGAGAATCTCTGTCCTGTCTTTTTTTTTTTTTTTTTTAAACTTTCTATTTTGAAATAATTTTAAAAATTTAAAAATAGTACAGCTTCCATATAACCTTTACTTACTGTCTTCTGATGTTAACATGTTGTATAACCTTAACACAAGTATCAAAACCAGGAAATTAATATACCAACATTCAGTCAATACAATTGGCTGAACTCTAGATCTTATTTGAATTTCTCCAGTATTTCTCTTAATGTCTTTTTGCTGTTCCAGGATCAATTCAGGATCCCACATTGCATTTGACTGTCTCCCTAATTGCCTCCAACCTGTGACAATTTCTCAGTCTTTCCTTGTCTTTTATGACCTTTAAACTGTAGTAGACGGGTATTTTGTAAAATATCACTCAATTTGGGTTTAAGTGATATTATCTCATGATTAAAGAGAAGTTTATACCTTTTTTGACAAGACATCTGCACAAGTGATCTTGTGTAATTCTCAGTGCATTATATAAAGAGGTAGGAAATACTGTTATAGCTCAGTACCAGTGACATTGACCTTGACCATTTGGTTGCTATAGCATCTGTTGGATTTCTTCATTGCAAATTACTGTTACAAGTTATCATTTTTCCCTAGGGAGAGACAGTTTTGAGATTTTGCTAATATCCTGTTTAGAAATAGCTTTCAACCACTGATTTTATCCATCAGTGGATCTTGCCTGCAATAATTATTACTGTGGTATTTGCCTAATGGTGGCTTGTATTTCCCTCATTCCTTCTGTATTGTCGGAATTCAGTAAAGAGGAATGTTTCCTAATATAATATTGATTTATGCTCCTCAGCAGATGTCTAGTATGGATAGCACAGTCCTGGGAGCCTTGGAGGTCCTAGTCTAGTAATAGCTCTGCTCTAATAAGCTTTATTAACTTGGGAATGTGTCTGTTTTATACTTCGAAGCCAACAAAAGTAGCCTAAAGGATGTTTTTTAGAAAAAAGAAGAGGAGGAGGAGAGGAGAAAGGGAAAGAGGAAAAGGAGAGAGGGAGGGAAAAAAGGTAAATTAACTCTTGGGGTCTTTTTCTTAACTACCAGGAACTTCAAAAACAAGGAGCATTTTAAAGGGACATTTTCAATGAGATATTCTCATATTGAATTACAAGGAAAGATCTAGAAACAAAAACACATTTCTGGCACTCGTGCCCCCTGGACGAGTTACACAGCAGGATAATACATTTCTGAGGTTAGTACATACCATTACAATCTCCATTATGACTTCCCCTCTCGTCTTTTAGAATAAGTATATCTTGAAACAGGAAAAGGGAGGCTCAAGCCACAGTACAAACTAGCAGAGTGGTAACTGCCTCCAGTCTTGATGACCTTTGTACCCCATGCAGGAAAGTATTAATGGAACATAGTGCACAGTGATTCTCAAACTGGGAAATAGGTATATTCTGGGTCAATCAGAATTGACCCAATCTGGGTCACTCAGTACCGACAGCAGATACTAATTCCAATGCTCATAATTTTGCACTGTGGTTTAAAATCAGGTTATTATTAATTGATCACTTGAAGGGGTAGCATTTAACTTCTATGTGCTAATAGGTATAACTGAATGCATTTGAGCTGGCATGTCCTAACATCCAAATGACAACATTCTATGTCTGATATTGTACTTAGGTGGTTTATGTTAACCAATTACAAAGATAAATCTTGAGTTTGAAGTGATACTCAAAATTGAAAGACATTGTCATGGACTAAAACTCTATTTCTTAAGTAACTTAATAAACTGAGATTTTGCTATATATCATGAAAATTACAGTATGCAAAACATACTCTACTGAAGCAGTCTAATGATGAAAGAACTGAGGCAGGCCTAGAATGGAAATGAGGCACCAAGGTCAACTGGAGGCCAGATTACCTCATTTTGTGCAGCCTAAAAGCTTAACAATAGTTTGAGGAGGGAAATATTTGTTGGAGAGTTGTAACACTGTATGCACATTAATCCAGATTAGTAACATAATCATTAGTACTATCTAGGAAGAAAGTGTATGTAGCCCTCTGATCTAATTAGCTTAAAAAAGTTCATTATCAGAACATGTAATTGTAGAAATACATGGAAAATGTTTTTGTTAATAGTCCTTCCCACTCTTGAACTGAACCATTGACAATTTATGGGCTTCACAGGTGGCGCTAGTGGTAAAGAACCCGTCTAACAATGCAGGAGACATAAGAGACACAGGTTCAATCCCTGGCGGGAAGATCCCCGGAGGAGGGTATGTCAACTCACTCAAGTATTTTTGCCTGGAGAATTGCATGGACAGAGGAACATGGTGAGCTATAGTCCATAGGGTCACAAAGAGTCGGCAACAACTGAAGCAACTTAGCACACACGCATTGGCAATTTTAATTCAAGTATGTTAAACTGAATTACATTAACATTGACAGTTTAATTTTAATTTTGAAATTTTGTTAGTTATTCATTTATTCTGGCTTTATAGTTGTGTGCCACCTAGAAGCACAAGGAATTTTACACCTATACGTATTTAAGCCACAGAATAATAACATAATTCAAGTCACTATGGTAGGCAGGGGTCCAAAGAGGGAAAAAAGGACCAGAGTAATAAGTTGAACAAATTATAAACAAAATGATCTTATTTTTGTAAAACAGCTATGTAGATGCTTATAAATATGCAAATTTATAAATATATAGGAAAAAAGAGTCTGGAAGGAGATATACTCTACCATTAACAGTGAAAACTCCTGAAGAGGGACATGTTTTGAGGGACAGAGATAAAGCTGAACTTTTGAATCTATCATTTCTGTACTGTTCCCATTTAAAACAAATAAATTCATCTAACTGAGTAGAAAATACTTTAAGTGAATGCATAAATATCAATAAAAGTGATCAGCAGATTAAGGAAATGGTAAAAAAATAAATAAATAAAAGCATGGACCTTCACTTTAGAAAACACGGGACTAAACTTTAATTCTCATGTTTCTTATGAGCTATGGGATTTGGGGCAAGTCATCTAATTTCCTTAAATCTCAATTTTCCTACTCTGCAAGATAGCACGGACACTAGGCGTGGGATGATTGTGAGGATTAAATAAAATAAAGTACGCAATGTGCTGAGTATACCGCTTGGCCCACAGGAGATGCCCAACAGAGAAAAGCCACATTTTTTGCTGTATCAATTATTACTACTAATATTAATTACAGCTGCTTTGTTAGATTAGGTTGACTCTGAAGTAGCCAAATGGGCTATCTGGCCCATGTCACAATTCTCTGTTTCTGCTGGATGTTAGTTACTTGCCTATTCAGGTCCACTCCTCTGCCTTTTCCACCTGCTCAGCACCTTAAAAAGGCTGACCCTTATGAAGGCATCTATGGACTCCCATGCCTTCCAGCTTCCAGACCAGTGCATCCAGTGGGTGCACTGGCAGGAGACGAGGAGGCGGGGTAAGAGGAAAGTCTGGTATTTATCCTGTATTCATTCTCACAGCTCCCTCCTTACCAGGGAGCTAGCAGTTGGATTTCTCCTCTACCAGTTCCCACATCTTCTGTCCCTAGCCCTCTCCTGGTTCTGATAAGCCCTTCCTCCCACTGCCTCTTCAGCCTAGGGTGGCCAGGTCTTCCCAAGTTATCTAGTCCAGGCTTTTGCACTATCCTTGGTGTTTTTCCTAACTCCATAAATGTTCCTTTTCTTATATTATTTTCAAATTATGCTGTTGGAGTGTAGCATCTGTTTCTTCCCAGATACCTTTATATTCACTGTTTCATACTTTGATCCATGAGATAACCTAGCACAACCCAGACAACTTCACTGCAGGAAACTCGCAGTGGAAATTTCTGCAAATCTCACCAGACCAGCCATGTACATAGGCAAGAGGGCAGTTCTTACTTTGTGCCATTTCAGTGGAATGGAAAAACATCCCTCTCCTGCTGGTTTGAAATTCCACTGCTACAACTGTAGTTTGCTAAGTGATAATTACAAAAGATGAAAGTTTTCTAATTACAGGTTATAATTCCAAGCCACCCATTCACAATTTGTCCGTAGAGGCAAAGGATGGAATCTTGGAAAGGTACATTTCTCATTCTAATTTTCAAGTTTTTTCTCTATATGTGAGTTGCTCTTGAGTATTTCCTGTGCAGTCAGTTCACCTTGGGTCAGTGAGAATCAGCCTCTTAACAAAAACACTAGCTAAATAGTAACCGGACCACTGGCCCTCCCTTTACTACCCTTTCATCCTGTGCCAAAAATGTCACTTCCCTGTTCAAAAACCTACAGTGGATTCTCATTTTATTAAACAATTACTGCTATAGTTCTAAGTATTGGGTACTGGTCTAGTCAATTTATAATTTACTAGATTTACTCATTTAATCTTTATAATCTTCCTGTGATACCCATTTGTTTTAGATAAGGAAACTGAGCCACAGAGATATTGGGTAAGTTGCCCCAAGTTCCATAGCCAGTAAATGCTAGTAAGTAGAACTCACCTTCAAATCCAAATAGACTGCCTCCATACTCTGTAGTTTTAACCTCACCTCCCTAAAGCTTGTTTGTCCAATAAACTAGCGCACACTTCTTACTAGATTTTTAGGTTTCTCTACGATATGGTCCCAACTAGCTCTCCCTTATTATCTCACGCCATCTAATTAGTATCCATTTATCCAACAAAAAATCAGTTGGACCCTATGTGGAGACGCAGCCTAGAGGGCACAAGCGCTAAATTGCTTCAGTCCTGCCTGACTCTCTGCGATCCTATAGGCCGTCACCTGCCAGGCTCTTCTGTCCGTGGAATTCTCCAGGCAAGAACGCCGGGGTGGGTTGCTGCGTCCTCTTTCCAACCCAGGCAGCGAACCTGCATCTCCTGCATTGCAGGCAGAGCAGCCTGGAGGAATGAGAGGTGTTTAAAAAGAATTCATCAAGTTAAATAAGTTATGGCAGCCTCCAACAATGGAATGCTATATAGCAGAGAAAATAAACAAGCTACAGCCATAGGCAACAGGAGGGCCCAGCTAAGACTGAGGCAGCCAGTGCTGGTGCAGGACCAGCAGTTTCAGCTAAAGGTAAAGGTACTCCAGGAAAGTGCTAGAGAACATGGCCTGTATGGGACAGGCGCTGCTTCCGGTGTATCCTGAGCCATCCCAGCCCCCCAGAGCCAGGATCCCCCAGGACGAGATGGCTTTCTCTACTTTCTTGCTTTGCCTATTGCCTGTTCTAGCAGTTAAGCGCATTACTTGTCGATCTTGCAGCTCATTCATTCCTCCTGAAGAAAAAAACACCAAACGGGTAGCATGATCCATCTCAGAGGAAAAGGTTACGACTAGTAAATGAAATCAACAGTGAAGTCCTGTATCTTTTTAAAGTAGTCTGTGACAAATGTTGGCATTCAAACCCTATCCTGCACATAGGCCTGTATTATGACTCATGTAATAAACCTAATGAGGGGATTTCTTGGCAGTCCAGTGCTAGGACTCCATGCTCCCACTCCTGAGGGCCTGGGTTCAATCCCTGGTCTGGGAATTAATATTAGGCAAACTGCGGCAGCACAGCCAGAAAAAATTAAAAAATAAAATAAACCTAGTGAATTGCCAGAAGATAAATTAGTTCCATCACTATCAAAGAAGACAGGAGTATTAATGATGATGAATTAGGATCAAACATTTTTGTATGCTGCAAAATCTTAATGACAATATTTTCTATTCTTTGTGCATCCAAAATTTGTGATAAGGTAGTCTAGATTATTACTGCTGGTTAAATAATAATTTTTCCCAGTTTTATTGAGATATAATTGATATACAACAGTGTATATGTTTAAGGTGTACAGCATAATGGTTTGACTTACATATACTGTGAAATGAACATAATAAATTTATGTGGGACCCATAATCTTATATAGATACAGGTTTTTAAAAAGCAAAAACATTATTTTCTGGGATGAGAATTCTTAGGATTTACTGTGTTAACATGATGACTATAGCTAACACTACTGTCTGATATCAGACAGTACATACATTACACCGCTTGTACTTATTTATATATATACCAAAAGTTTGTGCCTCTTGACCTCCTTCTTTCAGTTCCACCTACTCCCCAACCTCTACCTCTGGTAACCATAAATATAATCTCTTTTCCTACGAGTTTGTTTTGTTTCAAGATTTCACATATGACTAAAATCATATTAGTATTTGTCAGTCTCCATCTGACTTGTTTAACTTGGGATGATGCCTAAGGTCCATCCTTGTTGCTTCAAATAGCAGGATTTTCTTGTTTGTGTTTTTTTTTAATGGTTGAGTAATATTCTATTACATGTGTACCATAACTTCTTTATCTACTCATTCATAGATGAGCACTTAGACTGTTTCCATGTCTTAGATATTATAAATAATGCTGCTAAGAAAATAAGAGTGAAGTTATCATTTCTAGTTAGTGCTTTTCTTTCCTTTTGATATATTCCTAGAAGTGCAATTGTTGGATCATGTGGTAGTTATATTTTTAATTTTTTGAAGAACCTCCATATGGTTTTCCATAATGGCTGTACCAGTTCACAATCCCACCAACAATAGCGCACAAGGGTTCCCTTTTCTCCAGATCCTCACAAGTATCTGGTATCTCTTCTCTTTTTGATGATGGCCATCCTAATAGGCATGAGGTAATATCTCACTGTGATTTTGATTTGCATTCCCCTTATAGCTAATGGGTTTCCCAAGTGGCGCTAGTGGTCAAGAACCTGCCTGACAACTCAGGAGACATAAGAGACATGGGTTCAACCCCTGGGTTGGGAAGGCCCCCTGGAGAAGGGAATGGCAACTTACTCCAGTATTTTTGCCTGTAGAATTCCATGAACAAAAAATTTCATGGCAGGTTACAATCCATGGGGTCTCAGAGTTGGACACAACTAAAGCAACCTAACAACGCATGCAACAAGCTAATAACATTGAGCATCTTTTCGTGCATTTGTTGGCCATTCCTATATTTTCTTTGAAAAGAAATGTCTATTAATATTGTTTTCCCATTTTTTGAGTTGGACTGTTTGTTTTGCTATTGAGTTATATGAGTTTTTTATATATATTTTTTATGTTAACCAACTTCTTGAATATATGGTTTACAAGTACTCTTTCCCACTCTGTAAGTTGTCTCTTCACTTTGTTGATTGTTTCGTTTGCTGTATAAATAATTATTTGTGCTCATTTATTTTCTTGCAACACTGCTATTTATGTTTGATACTTTGGCAAGCAATCATTTATGTATAAACTAAGTCTCAGTTAAGTCTTAAATGAATGAATATTTCTTTTAAAAACAAAGCCAATATTTCTGATTTTAATGAATTGATGAAGTCTAAATTTTTAGATTTTAGAATATATCCAAACTACTTTTTTGAATACCAATATTCCCAACATAATATACACATTAAAAAAATCCCTCACAAAACTGTATATAAGATGGTAGAATAGGAAGATCCTGACTTATCTCCTCCTACAAACACAACATACCTATGACTACATAGAGGATAACTGGATGAACAGAGTTTCCACAACAAAAGGCAAAAGAACCACCCTGAGCTTGAGAGGAGAGGCAGAGATATGGGGCCTCACCAAGAAAAAAATGCACATCCCAGTCACAGTGATCCACAATGAAGAGAGATCACAAAGGTACAGATCTTTTCCCTGAGGAATGAGAGGTTTGAGCTCCACAACAGCCCCTCAATCCTACACAGGAGAAATGAACCCCTAGAACACCTGACTTTGAAAATCAATGGAAAATATACCAAAGAAAACTATAGAACTGCAGGTAACAGAAATCCACTCTCAAAGAGCTCACGTGCAGGCTAACTCAACCCAAAATCCAGCAGAAAAACATCAGGCTGAAAAGCACATGAACCATAGGTGGAGAGGACTCACTAATCTTAACACATCTACTTGAGAGGCAAGAACCAGTTGGGACACTCCCCAGGGACTGAGACACTGATGGGAGCCATTTTTGTGATCTCAGGCTACCTTACTAATGCCAGCACTGGAGGGTACCATTTTGGAATTCTCCTTAATCTGTTAGCATCATTGGGCATGCCCACTGAGAGCCCACCCATCCCTACAGCTCAGCGGGGCCTCACAGTTAGGGAAAGGTAGGCAATAGCCCAGCCCACCAGCACACCACAGCAGCTGTGGCCCCAGCACAACAGGAAGGGGGACATAGACCACATAAGGAGCATCTCTTGAGCTCCCGGCTCTGGTGGACCAGAGGGATTGCACTTCTGAACTCCACAGGCCAACTCCTAAATAAGGCCACTCCTTCAAGACAAATCAAATAGCTGATTTACCTAATACACCAAAACAAGCACAGAGCTGCAGGCAAAATGAGGAGGAAGAGGAATATGTTTCAATCCAAGAACAAAATAAAACCCCAGAAAAAGAACTAAACAAAATGAAGATAAACAATCTCCTTGATAAAGAGTTCAAAGTAATGGTTATAAAGATGCTAACTGAACTCAGAAGAAGAATGGATGAACGTAGTGAGAACTTCAACAAAGAGATAGAAAATTCAATAAAAGATCAAATAGAAGTTATAGCAGAACTGAAAAATACCCTAAAGGAGTTCAACAGCAGATTGGACGAAGCAGAAAAATAAATCAGCAAGCTGGAAGACAAAACAATTGAACTCGCCCAGACGAGAAGGGAAATGAAAAAAAATTTTTTTAAAGTGAAGATACCTCAAGGGACCTTTGGGACAAAATCAATAGAATAAAATTCACATTAAAGAAATCCCAGAAGAAGAGAGCAAGAAAGGACTAGAAAACTTACTTGAAGAAATGATGGCTGAAATCTTCTCTAGTCTGGAGAAGGAAACAGACATTCAGGTCCAGGAATCAGAGAGAGTTCTGAATAAGATAAGCCCAGAAACACACACCTGACACATTATAATTAATATGGTAAAAGTTAAGGATAAAGAGAGAATTCTAAAAGCAGTAAGAGAAAATAACTTGTTATGTACAAGGGAACCCCCATAAGGCTATCAGTGGTTTTCTCGGCATAAATCTTAAAGTCCAGGAGATGGTGGGATGATATATTCAAAATACTGAAAGAAAAAGCTGCCAGCCAGAAGTACTGTATTTGTTAAGACTTTCCTAGACAAACAAAAGCTGGGTTTACCACCAATAGGAGTTCATCACCTTATTGGAATTGCAGTAAGAAATACTGAAAGGAGTTCTTCCAGGTGAAATAAGATGACGCTAATTAGTAACATGAAAATATACAACACACTCTTCAACTATGAACAAAAATAAACTCAAAAAGAATTACACTTAAGTGAAAGATTGAAACCACAAAAATTCTAGAAGAAAACATAGGCAGTTAGCTCTTTGACATTAGTTTTAGCATTTGGATATATCTCCTCAGATAAGGGCAACAAAAGCAAAAACAAACAAATGGTATTACACCAAACTAACAAGTTTTTGCACAGCAAAGGAAACCATCATCAAAGTGACAAGACAACCTATCGAATGAGAGATATATGTGCAAGTGATCTATTCAATAAGGGGCTTCCCTGGTAGCTCAAATGGTAAATCATCTGCCTGCAATGTGGAAGACCTGGGTTTGATCCCTGGGTCAGGAAGATCCCCTGGAGAAGGAAATGGCAACCCACTCCAGTATTCTTCCCTGGAAAATCCCATGGACAGAGGAGCCTGGTAGGCTAAGTCCATGGGATTGCAAAGAGTCGGACATGGCTGAGCAACTTCACTGGTTCACTGGTTGCATGGTGCTACAGAATATCTCAGAATCCAAATATATACAAAGAATTCATATAACTCAATATCAAAAAAAAAAATCAATAACCCAATTAAACGGTGAGCAGAGCATCTGAATAGACATTTTTCCAAGGGAGGCATACAGATGGCCAATAGACACATATAATATGCCAGTAATACTACAGGTCTTCAATAAATATTACCAATTGCTAAACAAACGAACATATAAATTGTGTAACAGCAAAGGACACAGTACAAGACAGCAAATGGAGATGGGATATACTTGAACTTGGCTCCTCTAAGAAAACATTATTCCCAGGATGGCCAAGCAGACAAGAGGAGAAGCGAGACCCAAGAGCAGGAGGAGGTGCACACGTGGAGATGCAGAGCTGGGACCAACTTGCTCACCGAAAGATCGACTGAGACTAGTGGGTCTGGAGTGACAGAGCAGGGAGCTGCAGAACCCACACTCCCGAACATGATACACATGTTTCTGCCTCATGCCAGTCTCTCCCTAGCAGGCAGTCCTCTAACATTTCATCCGACATTCAAGACTCATCACCAATCCCAACCTTCTTAAGAAATCTCTCCTGACAACTCCAACCAAGAACTAGGTGCAGCAGTGTTGGGGGAGGTCATTGAAAAGACATGATCCTTAAGCTGAACCCAGGCAATCAGAGGCTACTTACCCCCTCTCTGTCCTTGGATGTACACTCTACCTACCACTCCCTCTATGGGGGCTGTTCTGAGGACACAGCCTTAAGAAAGCGTGGAATCCTTGGGACAGTCTGGACAGAGGATGCGACTGAACCCACTTTAGGCCTCTATGTAGACTTTTCAGATTCTAGCAGGTGGGTGCAGAAATCCACTTTTTAAAAAATAGATATTTATTTATTTGGCTGTGCTGGGTCTTAGTTGTGGCATGTAGGATCTAGTTCCCTGACTAGGGATTGAACCCAGGCGGCCTGCATTAGAAGTGTTAGCCATGGGACCATCAGGGAAGACCCCAGAAATGTTCTTATCATGCTGTTACCCAAAACAAGCCTCTTAAGTAAGTTCCCTTGCTTGTTAAGCCCACCACCTACCGACCTGGAATGATTTGCCTCTTTCTTGGGTCTCTCCCTCCTCTCTGTGTATGGCAGTCAGTTTCTGATTATACCCAGGAAGCTCCCGAGGAGACTGCAAGCCTACAATTGGCAAGTCAAGCAGGAGACTGAAGAAATGGGCTTTGAAAAAGAGGCATCCACGGGGGAAATCCTGACTTGACCATCAGTCTCTGTGTGGGGATGGGTGGCCTGTAAGTCAGATGCTTGTGGGCTGCCATATGAGTATGGGGATGCCTGAAAAATGCCAGCTGGCATTTTGGGTTTGAGAAACTGCATATAGCACACTGCACCAAAGAAGCAAAATGAAGGGCTGCTGCAGTGGGCTGGACTCTACTGCGGGCCATGCTTAGTCGCTCAGTCGTGTCTGACTCTTTGCGACCCCATGGACTATAGCCCACCAGGCTCCTCTGTCCATGGAATTCTCCAGGCAAGAACACTGGAGTGGGTTGCCATGTCCTTCTCCAGGGGATCGTCCCAATCCAGGGATTGAACCCAGGTCTCCCGCATTGCAGGCAATTTCTTTACCCACTGAGCCACCAGGGAAGCCTAAAAGTGAAAGTGTTTGTTGCTCACTCTTGTCTGACTCTTTGCAAGTCCGTGGACTGTAGCTCACCAGGCTCCTCTGTCCATGGGATTCTCCACGCAAGAGACCCGGGCTCAATTCCTAGGTCAGGAAGAACCCCTGGAGAAGGAAATGGCAACCCACTCCAGTATTCTTGCCTGGAGAATCCCATGACAGAGGAGCCTCACAGGCTACAGTCCATGGGGTCACAAGAGTTGGACATGACTTAGCGACTAACCTATCACTACTGTGGGCAGCTCAACTGGACATCAAAGCCCCATTGGAGGCCGGAGCTTGAGTTAAAAAGTTGGAAGAAAAGCTAAGGTTACAGAAAGACATGGAACTGTCCGTTATTCTTAGGTTTGGGGCCACCGGACAAGATGGGAGGGTAGGACAATAAGTTTGAGACCTTGGCATACCATTTTGCAAAGACAGGAGGACACAAGTTGTCAAGGATAGGTCCACGTGCTTGTGATAAAGCCTGATTAGGACACTAAGAGGTGGAATCCCTGGGAATGTGAAGAGAATAAAGAGAATGCTATGGTGATTGATGAGGAAGCAGATGAAACACTCAATGCCATCCAATTACAAAGGGAAATTTTAAATAGCAATTAGCTCAAAACCCTAGGAGAAAACTCACATTTTTTCCTCTGTCTTTTGAAGTTATAAATCTTTATCAAGTTTTTGAAATATAAACACCCTGGGAGATAACCAAAACACTGCTCACAGAGACTGAAAAAAAAAAGAAAAAAAAAGACAGGGAAAGAGGCTTTTTAGAATACAGACTGTTGTAGAAGTTCCTTTGCCCAAAAATCTAGTCCACAGCCTCCATAAGATCAAAAATATCAATAAAAACTCTAGTCACATGAGTGGGTACCTGACTCATAGCTAAAGATTTGGGATAAAACCCACGGAGTTTCTGTTTTTGCCTGTATGTTTATGTAAGTCTGTAAATGTATGTTTGTGTATGTGGGATCTTTTCCTACCTGCAGAGGGTATTACCAAAATTGTTTGTAAAAGAGCTAAGGTCTTTTCAGACTGTATCTGAAAAAAAGCTTTAAAAAATAGAATGTGGGGTTTTTAAATAAAGAAAGGTATGGAGAACATTGTTTATTTGTTTTGGTAAAGAAAAAAAGAAAGTAATTTTGTCTAAAGTAAAATGATCGTTCCAAGACTGAAAAAAAGATAGGGAAAAACCTGGATGGATATAGAAAGTTGTAAGTTTGTAGAAAAAAAAATATTGAGAAAGAAGTTTTGCATGTAGTCAAGCTAAAATTGAAGTAAATATATTTAAAAAGAAAAAAACAGAGTTTTAATATCAAAGTATAATACAAAATTAGAATTTGGTTTTCTCCCTGTTAAAAGGACAAAGTTTTCTTAAATTATTGGTTTGCTCTAGTAAGGAATTATGAACAAAGTTTTTTCTTTACCTTAAAGTAATCTGTCTAGAAAACAAAGATTTTGTATTTTGTTTTTATCAGGTCTTTGAATACTTAAGAAAATTGAGTCTTCTCTATTAAAGAAGCTAAGTGCTTCACAACTATAAAATTTTTGGTATATGTTAAATGTCATGGGAAACACTGTCAAATTTAAGGAGGGGTGAAATATTTTCTTTAGGTTATACTTGTATGAAATTCCTCAAAATCTGATATGTCCTGGTATAATGTTATCAGTCATAACTTTATATGTAACAGATATAAACAAATTATCTTGATAACCGCATTGTAATGCATTATAATGAACTCTAGTCAGTTGGTCATTTTTGACCAACATTCAATGAACTCTAACTTGGTCATTTTTTTGTCCTTTGTCATTAGCAGGCAGTTATTGTTTGACTCTGGTGCTTTGACAAAAGTGTTCCTGCAAAAGTGCTTATCCTCAAAAAGATTTGTGGAAAAGAGTTTGAAAACTACAGGCTTCTGATAACTGAGATCAATTTGCCTTCATATAGGGGCAGCAACAGTGGACCTTTCAAGTGCTTCCTCATGGTTACCTGCACAGTCCCAAACCAGGTTATGTGATGGTGGCCAAGACCTGTCCCTGTTCTCCTCCTCCCCCACATCAGTAACATGGCCCATTACACTGATGATTACTGCCTAGTTTTGTTTGATGATAATATCACACTAACATGTGAAGACTCGCCTCTGCTGTAGGACAATTTACAGGCTTTGCTAGAACATCTGCAAGGGAGAAGATGGGAGTGAACTCACAGAGAAGTCAAGGCCCAGGCACCACCGTAAAGTTTTGATGGGAGTTGTTTAGTAGGGTAAGACCTGTGTTGTCCCAGAAGCTGTGTTTGATAAGATGTAAGCCTGTGCAGCCCCTAATGTGAAAGAGATGCCAGCCCTCATAAGGATTTTATGCTTTTAGAGGACTTTTCTTCCCTACCCAGCACAGTGTTAAAGAAAGGGCATACGTGGGACCAGGGGTGAGAGCAGCAAGCCACCTGTGAGAAGGTAAAAATACTAGTGAAGCCAATTAAAGCTCTGAGCGCATCCCAAGCAGAGCTACCCTTTGGGTTGGATATGTCTGTGACTCCAAAAGTTATGGGTCAGGCACCATGACAGATAAAACAGAGGGAGAAAGTGCCCCTCTGATTGTGGTCCCAGCTCTGGACAGTGGAGAGCAAAGTGATTCATGAGTGGGCCCCTATGGGTCAGGATGTGTGGAAGGACATTTGGGTTTGCCCCAGAGGCAGTCCTCACTGTTTTCCATGTCCTGGCTCATAAGGCACTGACACCCCCTGGCAATACAGAAGTTGATGCTCCAGCTCAGGTATGAGCCCTAGCAACTGATCCTTTAATAGATACAGTGAATTTGGGTGTATAAAAGGGGTAGCCGCCATAGTGCTTGGGTAGGACGGCATGTTGCCAAGGATGCCAAATTGCCCTTGAAGTACAGTGAATTGGTTAATACAGTAACAGCATGTCCTGTGTGCTCTAAACAATGCCCAAGGCAACCTTATGGATGATCGGACCCATCTACCACAGTTCTCAACTGGGGAGGGACTGGCAAATTAATTATGCTGGCCCCCTCCCTACAAATGAGGGCTCAAAACATGTCTTTGTTTGTGTGGACACTGTGTGTGGTTTAACCTAAGCTATGCAAACCAGGCTACTACTGTTAGGGGATTAGAGAAGCTGAGGACCATGTATGGACACCCTCCTAGAATAGGCAGTGATCTGGGGGTCACATTTCAAAGGGCATCTGTGTAAGACTAGGCGAAAGAACATGATATTAAATAGAGGTTCCATCTCCCCTACAATATGTAAGACAATAGGGCAGGTAGAAACCAAAAGTGGAATATGAAGACAACACATTAAATTACTATCAAATAAAATCACCTTGGCAGAGTGAACTAAAATACTCTCTCAGGCTTTGAGACATTTGAATGATCAACCAGTAGGGCCTGTTGCCCTATATGCCTGCTTAGGGATCCCTGCCAAGGCCCGCAGTACTGTAAAGCTATGGAAATGGTGGGGGAAAAAACGATTGCCCAGGCTCTCGCCCTGGATCAACCTGTTATGCTGCTGAGAACACCAAGCCCCATCACTCCTGGGAATTATCTCCTGGAATTTGCAATGAGACATCTCACGCAGATCAGAGACTTTGCACCCCTGGGTGAAAGAGAATTATTCAATCTCCTCTGGGATCTCATTGTCCTGCTGCAAGCTGGACCTGTTGAAACGCATGGCACCCGGAATGGCACACACAGGATTGAAAGAGGGGAGAAGGTGGGCGTCCTGATCTGGTATATCTCACCCCCAGTCCATCGCCTCATGCCTGAGAGCACTGCCTGCCCAGGCAGTATGTATGGTGTGCACAAGCAGGCCAGCTTCCTAAAGCTGTCAACTCCTGTCTCTTCAGCGCTAGGTGGGCATGTTCTGTTTCCCACTGGTACACACATAGGAGCCCTTACTAAATTCACCCAGCAAGGCTTCAGTGATAGCCAGCAAGGCCTATCTTTACTAAACACCAAAAGTTCTCTAATAATGAGAAAGGCTGTCCTCCAATTTAAGATCCTGGTGGGTAAGTGGGAAAATCTACTCATCTTATGGCCACCCAAGACAAGCAATGTAGATTTATTCCCTTCCTTATTAAACTTGTCACCTACCAAACTGGAGTGATCTGCCTCTTCCTTGAGTCTTTCCCTACCCTCTGTGTGTGGGAAGCCAATTTTAGATTACACCCAAGGAGGCTGTGACCCAAAAGATGCACTTGTGTTACTTCCCTCTGACTGCTCCATGACAACCTGCACTTCTTCCGTAATACTGTCCTATTCTACTTTGTGTTGCAATTATGTGTGCCTTTACCTAATTTTCCTTTATAGATAACAAGCTACTTAAAGACAAGGAATCTGTCTTATTCATCTTTGTAGAAATCTTGCTCCATTTACCTTACAAATATTGTCCATCAGGAACTGAGTTGGGGTGTTGGCATAATCTGACAAATGTGGGATGTAGAGGAATGGTGGGAAGCATTGTGCATATGAGTGGAGAGGAGGGATAAAGACCATATCAACCAGGAACACCTTTGTCTGCAAGTAATAGAAAAGATGAACAACCATAAATTGAACAATGAATAATTTATTTTTCTCATATAACCAAAACTAGGCAATGACCAGCAATTGGTTAGCTACTCAGCTACACCAAAAAGTCAAAACCCCGGCTATATTTTTGTTCAATATTCTTCACAGATTGGCTTTTGCCCCCATGGCTATCTCCCCATGGGTACAAGGTAGCTTTTGCATATCCAGAAAACTTGTTGATTTCAAAGAAAGAAGAAAGGGGGAATGGTCAAGGGCCAAGCCAACCGTGCCTATCATCTTTTATAGGGAAATAAAATAGTGCCTGGCTCATCAGCATCCTATACCTACATCTCACTGGTCAAAACTGGATTGCATGGCTAGAAACAAGGGAAGCTGAGAAATACAGGAATGTGATTAAAACTTTTGGCGTAGGCCTAGACATATGCACTTTACCACCATAAAAAAAACTCCAGAGTCTCACTGAAAAGAAAGAAAACAGGAATGTCTCTTGGAATAGTAAATATATTATTTCAGCCTCAGGGGTAAACTGTGCCCCAAGATAAGATCACAGGTATAAAAGTTAAACTGGGCATTTTAAACCCAAAGCCTATGAGTGAGCAAATGAGCAAAATAGGAAGGTGATTTTTATACAGGTCTATGTTACATACCTATGAATCCTTAGGATATTTTCACTTCTACAAGGAAACATGCTTTCTACCATCGTTCCTGGGTCATATGGCATTTTGGTCTGCCACATTCTTTTGACACAGATGAGGTCACAGGACATATTCTAACATTCTATTAATCTACCATCAGATAAATAACCATCACAGGGATGGATGGATGACAGTTGACATTCAGCCTCAATGTCTGGAGGAAATAAAAGGGTGAGAGGGAAATGGACAATGGGGAGCTAGCTCTGTCCCAAATGAGCAGCCGCATTCAGTTCTACTCAGTGATGGCTACTATGGTGGTATGCTATCAGATTTTTCAAGAGAAACGTGGGTTTGCATGTGAAATATCCTGATCAAATGTTAATAATGAATGTAGGAAGTTTCAAATATAATGAAGGCTACATGTTCTGTCCCCTCTGAGAGAAAGTTCCAAGAATGAGAGCTCTCACCGAAGACCAAGCTCAGCCACCCCCTGGATCCACTGCAGATACCAGCATTTCCCATAGGCACATTCCTTTCCCACCTCCCAGTGTTCAGATGTTCCCATCAACTTTGACAAACCAAACCATTTTAAATGAGGAAACTTTTTATTCTAAAGCTGGAGTTCATTTTTAAGAGCAATTTCTATTACTATTGGAAAGTTCTTCTCAATTTTTTACTAAATGTTAAACTATGTACCTTTAACCTTTAGTAAGATTTTCTAAAATTTTATAGCATCAGGTTTAAAAAACAAAATCAGGTATTTCTGATCATCATAAAGAGCAAATATTGATGCAGTTCGTGGTGAGATGACTGATTTTTTGTTGAGTCTTTCATTTATTTGTTTTCATTTAGAAAGTGCTGTTTGCTTTAGAAGTAAGACCAGTGGTCTGTTTCCAGCTCAAGAAAATGCTGGACTTCTTTACTTTCTCAAATTTTCCAAAATAAAACTTTAATAAATAAAACTCTGGCTTGTCATAAAGTATTTTGATTTTTCTTTTCTCTTCTATTGTTTCCAATTTTCGCACTTCACTCTGGCCCTAGGCCTTTCAGTTAGCCTATAACAAAGCCAAAAGTAATTTGACAAAGACTATCCTAGCTTCACAACGTAATATTCTTAGTGATTTATATTACTGTAACTAGCAAGGTAACCATGCCCCAATCTTAAATCTAATACTGTTTTTCTCTCATTGTGATAGAAGTACATCTTTCAAACTTTGCTATCTGACCTTAGAACATGTATCTTGTATCTGCATTTCTCAGATTGGACCACTGTACAGCTTTCATACCAGGTTCATAATACTCCTTTTCCTCTGAGAAATCCTTTGGATTTTCTATGTCCTTTTCTTCTTCTCCTAGATATAAAAAATAAAAACAATAAAGTAACTAAAGGTAAAATACATTTTTTCAACACATGGTTCTTCCAGCTATACATAACATCCATCCGCACAAAGTTAACTTCAGGGACTCTCCCCACACAAGTTATATGTATTTGTAGTTTATACAATTCTTTAAATTATCTATAAATGATCAGAAGTCAGTTTTCTAAATGATCCTCATTTTTCTTTCCTACTTATAAGCATATATACACCACCTTCTCACTTTTATCTAATAGTTATTGCTCCTTGAATTTCTTAATTTTACCATCACAGTGATTAGGTTCACTATGGCAAAAAGCATTAATTTTCCTTAAACATGAAACAGATATGAACTGAAATTTGCCAAATGTCTTTATTTACAAATTATGTTATTTGTAGTTCTAAAAAACGTTTGTCATCACTTATGAAATAAAAGGGAGAAGGCAATGGCACCCCACTCCAGTACTCTTGCCTGGGAAATTCCATGGAGGGAGGAGCCTGGTGGGCTGCAGTCCATGGGGTTGCGAAGAGTCGGACACGACTGAGCGACTTGACTTTCACTTTTCACTTTCATGCACTGAAGAAGGAAACAGCAACCCACTCCAGTGTTCTTACCTGGAGAATCCCAAGGACGGGAGCCTGGTGGGCTGCCGTCTATGGGTCGCACAGAGTCGGACACGACTAAAGCGACGTAGCAACAGCAGCAACATGAAATAAAAATATGTGTGGGTTTCCCAGATAGCTCAGTGGGTAAAGAATCCACCTGCAATGCAGGAGACACGGGTTCAATCCCTGGGTCAGGAAGATCCTCTGGAGGAAGGCATGGCAGCACACTCCAGTATTCTTGCCTGGAGAATCCTGTGGACCGAGGAACCTGGCGGGCTACACGGGGCCACAAAGAGTCAGACACGACTGAAGAAACTGAGCATGTTTGCCTAATAAAAATATGTGATCAGGCTAATTTAAGGAAAAATGAGCAGAAGTCAAAAATCTTTTAGAATCAGGATAATTATTATCCCAGAGCATCAAGTCTGGCTTGAAGTTTTCTGGCATGCAAAGGAAAAGAAAACCAGAAAATGATGCAAAACTCTGATTATATAACCAAATAAAGTACATGAGTTCTTCCTTTAATAAGCAAATCCACTTAATAAATATTTGTGGAAGACTTACAATGCCGCAGACACCATGCTTGCTGAGTGGATAAAAGATAGATGATATAAAAGTGACTTGAAGAGTCCATCATCCAGTAGGGTAGACAGACATAATGATGACAATGGAATGAATTAAATTTAGTGATTGAAATATGCACAGGATGTTACGGGAGCACTTTCTGGAGTCAGGATGTTCCCTCTCCTGAAGGAGAAGCAGGTGACTGTGTAGGACTGAATCTACAGTCATGGACTGGATACCCAAACTAGAGGACAACACATACACAAAGAATATGTGGGATTCCAAGTGAGAAAACCAATGTAGTTTGTGTTAAGTAAACACAATCAATTTGGGTAAAATTTTAACTGTTTTCCTCTTTGTATTTGCCAGCATTGCAGGAGATCTGGGTTCAATCCCTGGGTCAGGAAGATCCCCTGGAGAAGGAAATGGCAACCCACTCAAGTATTCTTCCCTGGAAAACCCCATGGACAAAGGATCCTGGTAGGCTACAGTCCATGGGGTCACAAAAAGTCAGACACAACTGAACGACTTCACTTCACTTGTATTTGTGGTGTCTCAAGTTCAAAATCCGTTCAATTTGAAATGACTGGATGTGTACCTAGAAAAATAAAAACATGTTCTGGGCTATATAAAATATATTTAAAACATGGGCCATGCAGCTTTATTCAAGAGCAGTTCACACAACCTGCAGTTTTAAGACTGCGCATCATTTGGACCAATTTGACCTAGAGGGAATTTGAGCAGTAAGGACTCAACCATGTCCAGCAGGGCTCCTTCATGGATGGTGTGTCTGTGCATGCAGGCACAGCATCTTCCTCAATGTGATGGTTAATCTTACATCAATTAACTGACCACAGGTGCCCAGATTAAACATTATTTCTAGATGTGTCTTTGAAGGTATTTCCAGATGAGATGAGCATTTGAATCAGTGGACTCAGTAGAGTAGATTGCTCTCCTCAATGTTGGTGGGCATCATCTAATCCAATGAAGAAAGAAAAATGTGACCATTTTTTCCCTACCTCACTGCTTGAGCTAGGACACCTCATCTCATCTTCCCCAGTCCTCACACTGGGATTTACACCATCAGCTTCCCTGGTTCTCAGAACTTCCTTTGAATTTGGGCTAAATTACACCACTGGCTTTCCTGGGTTTCCAGCTTACAGACAACAGATTATGGGACTTCTCAGTCTCCATCACTGTGTGAACCAATCCTTATAGATAGATATAGATATAGATTTAGACATAGACATAGATATATAGAGAGAGAGACAAACATATAGATCCAGAGATATGTCTATGCCTGCCTGCCTGCTAGTTCGCTTCAGTCATGTCCAACTCTATGCAACCCCGTGGACTGTAGCTCACCAGGCACCTCTGTCCATGGGATTCCCCAGACAAGAATACTGGAATGGGTTTTCATGCCCTCCTCCAGGGGATCTTCCCAACCCAAGGATTGAACACAAGTCTCCTGCCTTGCAGGCAGATTCTTTACTGCTGAGCCAACAGAGAAGCCCCAGATATGCCTATGTCTATAAGAACTGGTTCACACAATGATGGAGACTGAGAAGTCCCACAGATATAGATATAGATATGATAGATACCCTACTGGTTATATCTGTATCTATATATACAGATCTTCTACTGGCCTGTTTCTCTGGCAAACCCTGAGTAATGCACTTGGGAAGGGTGAATGTGAACACACACGGAGGAAGCAGCAGCAATGGCAAGCAGAATTGCTCAACTCTGAAGGAAGACAAGATGACCAGGTGCCGTGAACTGCTGTTAATTACAGATCACAGTGGGCAGTATGCTGAGAGTTGCTGAGAGTTCACAAACAATGCTGAGCTGTGTTCTTATTGAGGGAGGGCTGCTGAACATCCCAGACTTGGATGTACTGGGGCCTGGAGGGGACCCCCACTTTGGCAGGTTCACTACTGACCTTTGTAGTAGACTAAATGATGGTGCCCCTAATATATCCATGTTGCTAATCCCCAGACCCTGTGAATACATACCTTACATGGCAAAAGGGACTTTTCAGATGTGATTAAGTTAAGGATTTGAAATAAGGAGGCAATCCTGGATTATCCAGGTTGGCCAAATATAATCACAATGGTCATTATAAGAGGGAGGCAGGAAGGGTCAGAGTCAGATAGAAGGAAATGTAATATCAGAAACAGGAGTTTGGAGTGATAAACTTTAAAGATGAGGAAGGAGCCCCAAGCCAAGAAAGCCAAGGAAGGTGACCATAGAAACTGCAAGAAGCGAGGAAATGGATTCTCCCCTCAGAGCTGCCAGAGGAACCAGCCCTGCCAACACCTTGACTTTAGCCCGCTGAAACTGATTTGGGACTACTGACCTCCAGAACTGTACAAGATAGAGCTGTGTTCACTCAGTTTGTGGTAATTCATTACAACAGCAATAGGAAATTAATGCAAACATCTTTGTCCTCTCTCCCCTTTGACACTGCAGACCCCCTAAGCTCATTTAGGAACAGACAAGGCAGTGTGATGACAGCTTCTGCCTGAGCATACATGAGGAAGTGATATGCACCCAGCACCTGTGATAAGAGCTCAAGGGGAATACAGAAAACTGAAAGTCACTTGTTCCCCAAGAGGGGCAAGAGCTGAGAGCAGAATGCCTAATT
Source organism: Cervus canadensis (assembly GCF_019320065.1). NCBI lineage: Eukaryota > Metazoa > Chordata > Mammalia > Artiodactyla > Cervidae > Cervus > Cervus canadensis. The sequence goes on from NC_057392.1 coordinate 80,077,241, forward strand.
TTAGAGGACTGATTCATGATCAGGGGTTGAGGAAATCAGTCAGTCAGTGAGTACACTGCTTGTTATAAAAGGAAACCAATTTGTCTACCCATAAATTCTAGAAATAACAAAGCACTGGATTCTTCAATAAAGGGAAATTCATAACATAACAGATAATGTCTTCAAGCCACAATTTTATAAAGACATTCTTAAAACCTCATGAAAACCAGAGCATACTCTTCAATTACAGCCCAGGGAAAGCAAGTTTTATGGGAGCAAGTCAAATTGAGTCTGAATATATTATTTGCAGTAATCCAACTTGATTTAAAAAAAAAAATGTAGAGAGTTTAGACCACCTGAATGAGTTACCAAAGGTAACTGCCTGCAAGGCAGGAGACCTCGGTTCAATCTCTGGGTTGAGAAGATCCCCTGGAGGAGGGCATGGCAACCCACTCCAGTATTCTTGCCAGGAGAATCCCCATGAACAAAGGAGTCTGGTGGGCTACAGTCCATGGGGTCGCACATCCGACCCAACCGAGCGACTAAGCGCATACACACATTCAAGGAATATGGCCTCAAATCTTAAGAAAAGTGGGCTTTAAAAACCAGTGCATTAGCAGTCACTTCCTCATTTTTTTTTTAACAGAAACTGAATAAATTTCATCTCTGTGGACACGACCTTCATCTGTTTATGTCTCTGAATTATAACAGGTAGATTTGAAAGTCTTCTCCCAGTGTGGGTAGCTGAGGGCACAGATTACAGAGAGTTCATTTCCAAACTTTACTACAGTTCCTGGTTTGTGTTTTGGGAGGGAACTAAATATTCTGATGTATTTGTATGGATTAGAGAGTAATATTGCATGTTGTTCATTTATTTTTTAATGGAATATTAACAGACACACAGAGTAGACAACACCCACTCTGGAAAAATCAGTGAATATTCTAACCTGATTAGGTCTCCATCTTTTTTCAGCAATCATGAAATCCTAGGTGCTCCTCTTACAAGGCCCCAGTATCAAGGGTTAGATGTGAGGTCGAGATTCAGATTTTTAACTCCTCACACTGACAGGGCTTAGCTTGTTCTAATCCCACACCTCCTAGAATATGCTGGATTTTAGCCCACAAACTCAGAATTACAGAAAAATATTTATCCTCTTTTATTGTCATTCTTTCTATTTTACTATCTTCATTCTTTTAACCTTTTACTATCTTCATTCTTTTAATTAAATTCTTTTAATTTCTGTTTTGGGCTTCCACTCAGCTGGGCAAAAAGGAAACCCAGCCTGAGGACATGGACCCTCCCCTCTGGTCATGCTGCGTGTCAGAATCCGGGCGGTGGAAGGCAGTCAGGGAAAGACAGACTCGGAGACATCCAACATCAAGGTGGTGGCCCCTGGAATTTCAGAGTTTTTCTACTGCTGCCCTAAACTTGCTGGGGCCTGGGAGTCTCTGAGAAACTGTCCCAAACAGCTTTCTTAACTCTAGAGTCTTGCCAGCTTCCCAAAGCCCTGCCTGGAAATTAAGCAAACAGTTAAGAAAAACAAAACCAGCTTTCTGGGTTCAATACTTAGCTCTGATACCTACTATGAGATCAGCAAATTATGTAACATATGTCTCAATTTCTTCATTTGTAAGCTGAGACTATAGTATCTAATTCAATAGGTTGTAAGAAGTAAATACATGCCATGCACTTAGAATTCTGGCATACCAGAATGCCACACGTTTTGATGTTCACTAAAATGTAAGCCACATGAGAGCAAGGATCTTCATGCACTTGTTCACTGCCCTTAGACTAGTGCATGGTGTATACAGAAGTCAAGGAATGAATGAATGTTGAAAGATTCAGAGCATGTTCCTTCTTTGTCCCAGGACCTCAGAGTGCTATGTTTTCCTCACTCTCCAGCCCTGGAAACTCCCTCTCCAGTCTCAGAGAAACCTCTATTCATTTGTGTTTCTGGCCAATATGTTGTTTCAGTACTTTCTGACCCACACCTTCCCCACCTTTGCCCCCAAAGCCAGAAAGACATGTAGACTATGCTTGCTTTTCTCCTAACCATACCCCTCCACAGAAGCAAAGAATAGACTTCACTACCCTGGATCAATAGGAGGAAGAGAAAGGAGGAAACATAGAAGAAAAGCAAAGATTAAAAATGTCAAAATAGTATCCCATCCCAAGAGCTTTAACTTTTTTTTTAACCTTTTAGTTTCTCATGAATAAGTCCAAGGGTTGTGCAAAATTAAAGGGCTTTTTCTTGTGATCATTACATGTACATGAAATGAACTCATGCCTGCTCACATCAGCTGAATCTAATCTGTCTGTGATTCATGGCCTAGTTACCATGTTGCTTTGCTGGTCAGAACAGCTTCCTCCTGGTTCCCCTGGACAGGATGGGGCTGGTTCTTTGTAGCCAAGTCATTGGAGTCATATCACTAAGCAATTCGCCTTCTTTATTAAAAGCTCTATTCTAGCTGTTAGGTACACAGAGCCCACACCTAAACATACCACATATACTTTCTCAACAGAGGTGGGGCAAGAACCACAATGCTTGTTTCTTGCCAAGTCAATAATGCTCCTCTCATCCACCCTTTGTCGACCTAGTTTGCCATCTTTAGCTCCAGGCAGAGCAGATAATTACCAGCCTTCTATTTATTGGCCAAAGCTGACTGGGTTTCTTTGCCAAAAGATACACTCAGAAAGGCTTGTCCACCCATATACTTCCCAGATGGCTCAGTGGTAAAGAATCCACCTGCCAAGCAGGAGATGCAGGTTCTTTCCCCGGGTCGGGAAGATCCCCTGGAGAAGGAAATGGCTACCCACTCCAGTATTCTTGCCTGGGAAATCCTACGGACAGAGGAGTTTGACAGGCTATAGTCCATGGGGTTGCTGAGTCAGACACGACTGAGCAACTTAGCAACAACAAAAACAAAATTTATTAGCCAAAGCTGTCTGGGTTTCTTTGCCAAAAAGATACACCCAGGAAGGCTTCCTGCCCATATCCAGTTATACTGGCTTTGCTACCAGTTGGAAGCCTCCCATCCTTCACCTTCCTGAAGAATACTAAAATCGGGACCCAAAGTTAACTTGACTTTTTCTAGAATGGCAGCACCAGAGCCAAAAATTTTTCACTAACATTTAATGAGATAGTTAAACACTTGGTTTCCAAACAGACCTGAAGTTGGTTTAGGGTTTTGTTTTCAAGCCAGATGTACTTTCTGGTTCCTAGTTTATCGAGGTATGGCTGAGACTTAGATTTCAGTCTAATCAGTGCTGCCTAGAGCTGAAGATGTGAGCAATCTTACTGGTAAAGAGACCTCTCCCTCAGCCTAAGTATTTTCCAGGGTTCACTACTATACCAAGTTCATATGGCAATACTGATAAGGATTGGAAATGATATAATATGGAGGTAAGAGCCCTGGACTGAAATCCAAATATCTGATCCCAATCATGGCCTAGTTTCTATTAGCCCTTGGTAAAAAACAGTGGCTTGGTCTGGATTCATTCTCCCCATCTGTACATTATGAGACATTTAAAAAAATATTTTCATATCCTACAGTTGTCCTTGCCTGTGGTAGCCCACTCATTGAAGCATTTACCCCTTTGGGAGGGCAGATACCATTTAGAACAAAGGTCAGTATCCATGCCCAAAACTGCCTATTAAAATTCTTATTTAAAAAATAGTAATCACTAATTTTAAAATCTCTGTAAATACATTCAGCTTCCTTTATATAACAAAAGCAAGCTTTGACCAACCCATTTTTATTTGCCCAGGACTTTCTCAGTTTTAGCCCTAGAAGTCCCATATCCCATGCATCCCTTCATTCCAAATCAGGAAAAGTGATCCCTCCACTTAGAGTTCTGGACCTACACTTTAGTTATGAACCATAGTATAGAGATTATTGAAGGAAGAAGACAAAGGAATGGTAAGAATGTGAGCTCCAGAAGGAGTCAGTGCTTCAGTCCTCTGAACAAACCACCCCGAAAGAGAGACCTCAAATGAGAGCAATCATTTCTTCCACTCGTGAATCTGAGCAAGGAATGAATTTAGCTGGGTGTTTCCTGTTCAGGGCGTCTCTTGAGGTTGCAGTCGAACATTGACTGAAACTGACACCACCTTGAAGCCTTCTTATCTTGCATGTCAGCACCTGGGCTGGGCACACATGAATAGCTGACAGCTCACTGTCCTCTGCCTCTCTCTCTTTCTCTCTCTCCCTCCCTCTCTAACACTCTCCCTCACCTCCACATCATCTCCTCAGATGGCTGTCCTAGGGTAGCTGGACTCACATGGTGGCTGAAGGCTCCCAGAGCAAGTCCTAAGAGAAACTGGTAGAAATGGCATGGCCTTCTCCAACTTAGCCTTACGTCACACTGCATAACTTCTGCCATATTCTTTTCATTAAGCAAATGTCTACCCAGGTTCATGAGAAGTGACATAGACTCCACCTCTTGATGCAAAGAGCATCAAGGAATTTGCAGACACCTTTAAAAACCACCATAAGGAAGAAGGACACCTACTCCTTCCAGCTCAGAGAATTTACTAGAAGAGAGGTAGGGGAAGCAAGATGCATCATGTGCTAGGGATCATTACCACCACACTTCTCCACACCATAAGCTCTGAGAGGCTGGTATCAGGCCAGACAAGAGTCAAGAAGAAAACTAAAAGTAGAGAAGCTTCTGCCACTCCCTCTTCATAACTTGGGAAGATGTCACCATATAGGGCACCTACAATAGATGATGCGACAGAGTGAAAATGGCAGCACCGCCCAGTCAGGTAATGAAAGCATCGGCTAACCAGCGCCTTCCTTGTGGCACAGGAGAAATTTAGCGTTTCCTGTCTGCCTCAGGAAGGATGTGAGAAGATGATGTTGCCGCTGGCAAAGAGGCCACAGAGCAAAATGATGAGGTCATTCTGAGGTACTTTAAACTGGGAATCACAGGAGTCCTCAGACCTTAGGGAGAAGAAACTGGGACATCAGAGAAAATGGAAGACAGGTGAGTCTGGAGGAAAGACCTCTGCACCAACTGAGCCCAGGGAATAGAATGAGATTTCTCCAGAGACAGGTAAACAAAGTGCTCCCAACCCCATAGCCTGACTGGATGGACAAGGGCGAGACAAGAGCTCTGGCTCCACCTGTCAAGATGGAGACAGGAGGAGCTAGAAGACAGCAGACAGCTGGTGGGCAGACCTGAGGCCTCTCTTCCCTGCCACCTTGCAAAGACAATGGAGTCATCTGAAAGCGATGAGTATACCACAAATTGGCAGCTTTGAATTTCTGGTCCCTTCTTTCAGTCTCAACTCCCATTCAGGGTGGCAGCTGTGAGAAAAATCACGTCAGCTCTAGAGGCAGAGAAACCAAGATTTCTTTTTGCACGTCTAAGTTACAGTGTCAAACTTGTCCCTGAGCAATATGAAGAACAGAAACCACTCTTGATTACCTTACTCCCCACCCTGCAGCCACAATAGCTCCTGTTGCTTACCTCCGGCTTGCCAACCCATTTGCTTCCTTTGTGCTTGTGCATGATGGTTCCCTCTATCTGGAATGTTCTCTCTGCTGGCTCTACATACCTTTCATAGCTCACCTTAAACGTCAGATTCTACATAACTAATCAGAACCGACTATATAGCACAGGGAACCCTGCTCAAGTCTCCGTGGTGATCTAAATGGGAAAGAAATCCAAGAAAGAGGGGATACATACATACATACATACATATATATATATATACGGCTGATTCACTTTGCTGTACATTAGAAACTAACATGATATTATAAAGCAACTGTACTCCAATAAAGAAATAAAACAATAAAATATAATAGCTGACATTTCATTTAGTAAAAAAATAAAAATAAATGCCAACTTCCAAGTGAGGCCTTCACACTGCTCTACCAAAATGGATCTACTCCTATTTTTCCTAATCTCAATAGCTTTATTTTTTTTTAATAGATTATTCCTCACCCATCTACACTGTTCCCAGCCTGCAACTCTCCAGACTTGCCCATCTCAGGAAATGGTCTGACCCTATCGCTTAAGCCAAAAACCTTTATTCTGAGTCCTTCTCCTTTGGCCTCAAACCCACATCCAAAGGAACTGCAGTCCTAACAGTTCTATCTCCAAACATATATTCTGAATCCACTCAATTCTTGCACTTGCCTGTGCCACCACCTTCGTTAGGCCAGAACCTTCTTGCCAGGCCTGATTGTGGTGCTAGCCTCCCTGTCTCTGCTCTTGCCTATCTACCATTCCACATCACACTCAACAAAATACTTTAAAAAGATAAATAAGCTCCTGCAACTCCTGTGATTTTAAACCTTCAATGGCCTCAGAAGTCTCCCGCTAGGCCCACGAGGCCTGCAGGGTCCAGCCCTCAAGCGCTTCACCCAACAGCACATTTCCTTCCTGGGGCCCTGGTCTGCTCTGGATTCTTTAAAGCTGCCTTCCTGCCTCAAGGCCTCAGCAATTCCTCTACCCGTTGACCATCTCCCTCAGTGTCTTAACACAGATGGCTCCTTCTCATCATTCAAGTCTCAGCTTCAATGCTGTCTCCTAGAAAAGGCCTTCCCTGGGCTCTTCTGCCCCCATCAGGGAGTTCCTCTCCTTGGACTGCTTTTCCTTACAGCACTTAACACTCTGATGAAATAGGCATTTCATTTGTTGACTTCTTAAATTATCTAAATTAGCCCTCCTTCACAAACACGCTTACGTAAACTGCCTGGTGCAGGTCTCTATATCCCCATCACCCAGAGCAAGTATCTCCCAGATGCCCAGAAGGCAGTGAATGAAGAAAGGAATGAATGAACAGCTTGAAAACCAGTTTTTCTTTGAGGAAGAAGAAGCATTTTCTTCAGGTCTGTTTGCTCATCTGTGAAATAAATTTAAAGGGTTCTTTCAGTCTTCTCCTAGAGGACAAATTCGTGTCTGCGAAAATAGAGTATAACTTCACTAGGTTAACAATACATTTAACACTTGCCAATAAGATAAGGTTGCCAGGAGAAAAATCAATAACCTCAGATATGCAGATGACACCACCCTTATGGCAGAAAGTGAAGAGGAACTAAAAAGCCTCTTGATGAAAGTGAAGGAGGAGAGTGAAAAAGTTGGCTTAAAGCTCAACATTCAGAAAACTAACATCATGGCATCTGGTCCCATCACTTCATGGGAAATAGATGGGGAGAGAGTGGAAACAGTGTCAGACTTTATTTTTTCGGGCTCCAAAATCACTGCAGATGGTGATTGCAGCCATGAAATTAAAAGACGCTTACTCCTTGGAAGGAAACTTATGACCAACCTAGATAGCATATTTAAAAGCAGAGACATTACTTTGCCAACAAAGGTCCATCTAGTCAAGGCTATGGTTTTTCCAGTGGTCATGTATGGATGTGAGAGTTGGACGGTAAAGAAAGCTGAGCACCAAAGAATTGATGCTTTTGAACTGTGGTGTTGGAGAAGACTCTTGAGAGTCCCTTGGACTGGAAGGAGATCCAACCTGTCCATCCTAAAGGAGATCAGTCCTGGGTGTTCCTTGGAAGGACTGACGCTGAAGCTGAAACTCCAAAACTTTGGCCACCTCATGCGAAGAGTTGACTCATTGGAAAAGACCCTAATGCTGGGAAGGATTGGGGGCGGGAGGAGGAGGGGACGACTGAGGATGAGGTGGCTCGATGGCATCACCCACTCGATGAACATGGGTTTGGGTGGACTCCTGGAGTTGGTGATGGACAGCAAGGCCTGGCATGCTGCGATTCATGGGGTCGCAGAGAGTCAGACACGACTGAGCGAATAAGAACTGTGACTTCACGACTGAACTGAATAAGATAAGGTAAGCCTGAGTAAAATGTAAGTCCCTCATTTCAATAAATGATGAAATACATTGCCTGTGCTCCATGTGTGTTTATATCTGGCTTTTAGCTTTCCTCTGGAATTCGGCTCCTCTGGGCTGGAGCTCAAATTTAACTAAACACACACACACACACACACACACACACACACACACACACAATCAAAACTCTGTTAACTGCAAATGGTTTGTTGTGTCCCTACCTGGGGCAGTATTTTTTATTGTCTGCAGTACTTGGTTTTCAATTTTGATTTATTTCTAAAGTTCTTCCTGATTTAAAAAAGAAAAGAAAATTAAGAGGGTGGAAGAAACACTCTTTTATTTTGGCAGGGTTCCCAGCTACATGGCTGCAGGTTGCTACCTCTAGGCAAATGGCAACAGAACCCAGGACTGAAAGTTCTCTCTCAAAGTATTTCTCTTTGAAGAACTACAAAGTGACTCTAACTGTTCTTTGAACTTCAAAAAAAAAAGCACATTTCAAGCTAGTCCCCATGGTGAATTTTTACCGCATATAAAACACATCTAGCTTCATAGGCTAAAGGCATGAAAGAGTAAGTATGGAGAAAAAGTAGAAGTTTGAATAAGAAAATACTAACCAAAAAAAAAAAAAATCTAGGATATACATTTTAAAAACTTCCTAACTCTCTTCTGTACTTTCAGAATCAGATCCATCCTTCAAGGTTCACTTCAGAAATCACCTCCTCGAATAAATTTTCCCCAGTTTCTTAGGCCACTTTAAAATTTCCTTCCTCACAATTCCTGCCACTTGGCTTGTAATTATTCAATTGATTTGACTCAGATTACAGATGGCTGTTCACATGCCCACCTCCCAGTAGACAATGTGCCATTCACTGAACCATCTTCCCCACTGCCTGTAGGCACCGAGCAGGCGAGGACTCCCTCTAACTCACCTAGAATGTTCAGCAAATCCTAAAAATCACACTTCTGTTATGTTCAAAATCATGATTGCCTTAATTCAAGTTATTAATAAAATATAGATACTTCTGAAATTTTTATAAGCATTTTTAGTCACTACCTAGGGCTTTTTTTAACTTTTTATTTTTAAACATTTATAATACCCTTCATCCACCTTCCCCCAATGGTGACATCTTGAACACAATATCAAAACAGGAAATTGACATTGGTAAAAATATCCTTAACTAGACTACAGACCATGTTCGATGTTATCAGTTTTCACATGCACACATTTGTGTGTGAGCTTCTATGTAATATAAGCATATGCAATCCCATATATGTACAGTTATATAGCCACAATCAAGACACAGAACTGTTCCATCATCACAAAGGATCCTGCTCATACTCAGTTTATATTCATTTCCCCTCCCAACATCTATCCCTGCCTCTTGGTAGCCACTGATTTGTTTTCCAACTGTAGTTTTACCATTTTGAAAAAAATGTTATATAAATGGAACTATAAAGTATACATAAAATCTTTAAAGGTTTTAAAGTATAAAACCTCTTGATACTGACTTTTTTTTTTTACTGAGCACAATGCCCTCAAGAGCATCCAGGTTGTTGTATGCATCAATTGTTCGTTACTTTTTATTGCTGAATAGTATTCTATGGTGGGCTTCCTAATGGCTCAGACAGTAAAGAATCTGCCTGCAAGACAGGAGACCCAGGTTAGATCTCTGGGTCAGGAAGATCCCCTGGAGAAGGGAATGGCTACCCACTACAGCATTCTTGCTGGAAAACTCCATGGACAGTGGAGCCAGGCGGGCTACAGTCCATGGGTTTGCAAAGTTGGACACGACTGAGCAACTAACATACATACAACAGTATTCTATGGTATGAATGTACCAGACTATTGACTGTTTCCCATTTGGTGTTATTACAAATAAAGCTCCTATAAACATTCATGTATAGAAGTTTGTGTGAACATAAGTTTTCTTTTATCTGGGATAAATGCCCAAGAGTGTAATTGCTGCATCATTATGGTAACTGCATGTTTAATTTTACAAAAAACTAATTTTGCAAAAAAAAATTTACAAAAAAATCTTTCCAGAGCAGCTATGCCATTCCCACCCTGACATATGAGGAATCCAGTTTTTTGGCTTTCTCTCTAGCACTTGGTATTATCACTATATTTAGCTTATCTCATAGGTAGGTAGTGATATTTACAATTTTAATTTGCATTTTCCTAGTGGCTAATGATATTAAACATATTCATAAGCTTATTTTCTATCAGTATCCTCTTTTTCATGAAATATCTTAGAGTGTTTTGCCCATTTTCTAATTGGATTGTTTGAAGTTTTTCTTTTTTTTTTAATTGTTGAGTGTGGAACTTTTTGTATATTCTAGACACAAAACCTTTGTCAATCATGTGGTTTAAAAATGTTTTCCTTCAGCCTGCTTTCATGCCCTTACCAGTGTCTTTTGCAGCACAAAATTTTTGTTTTGTTTATATTTATTTATTATTGAAATATAGTTGTTTCCAACATTGTTAGTTTCAAGTATACAGCAAAGTGATTCATTTTCATATATATATATGAAAAATGCATATATTATTTTTCAGATTCTTTTCCAATATAGATTATTATAAGACATTGAATATAGTTCCATGTGTTATACAGTAGGTCCCTGTTGTCTAACTATTCTATATATGTGTGTGTATCTGTTAATCCCAAACTCCTAATTTATCCCTCTCCCACTTTCCCCTTAGGTAACCATAAGCTGTTTTCTGTCTGTGAGTCTATATTTTGTATATGAGTTCATTTGCATCATTTTTTCAGATTCCACATATAAGTGAAATCATATCTGTGTTTTTCTGTTTGACTCACTTAGTATGATCATCTCTAGGTCCATCCATGTTGCTGCAAATAGCAATATTTCATTCTTTTTTATAGCTGAGTAATATTCCATTGTTCATATGTACCATATCTTCTTTATCCATTCATCCATTGATGGACACCTAGGTTGCTTCCATGTCTTGCATACTATAAATAGTGCTTACAACACAAAAGTTTTTAATTTTGATGCTGTCCAATTTATCAGTTTTTGCTTTTATGGCTGGTGCTTTTCATGTCATTTCTAAGAACAGCTCTCTTAACCGTAGGTCTAGAAGATTTTCTCCTATGCTTTCTTTAAAAACTGTTTATAGTTTTACATTTGACATTAATATCTATGATTCACTTTGAATTAATTTTTATGTAAGGTATGGGCTTCCCTTGTGGCTCAACTGGTAAAGAACCTGCCTGCAATGTGGGAGACCTGGGTTCGATCCCTGGGTTGGGACGATCCCCTGGAGAAGGGAAAGGCTACCCACTCCAGTATTCTGCCTTGGAGAATTCTAGGGCCTATACAGTCCATGAGGTCGCAAAGAGTCGGACACGACTGAGCGACTTTCACTTTCACTAAGGTATGGGGGTAGGTCATGGCTTATTTTGCCTGTAGATGCCCAATTACTCCAGCGCTTAAAAAGAATATCTTTCCTCCACTGAATTACTTTGACTCTTTGCCAAAAATAAATTGGCAGTATATACTAAAAAGAGTTGAAAATGGGTACAAACAATATACAAATAAATACAGGTACACATGTATTCACAGAAGAACTATTCACAATAGCCAAAAGGTGGAAACAGTCCAAATGTCCATCGGTTAACGAATGGACAGACAAAATAAGGAATATTATTTAGCCATAAAAAGAATGGAGTACTAATACATGCTACAAGGTGAATGAACCTCTAAACATTTTATAAATGCAAGAAGGCAGACACAAGAGGTCACATATTGTGTGATTTCATTTATATGAAATATCCTAGAAAGGTATATTCCTAGAGAGGGAATGCAGACCCAGGAGCAGGGGAGAGGGGGAAACTGTGAGGAACTGCTTAACAGGTACAAGGTTTTCTCTGGAGGTGATAAAAATGTTTTGGACCTAGAGATAGTGGTCGCACAACATTGTAAAGGCACTAGATGTCACTTTAAAATGGTTGATTTTGTGTTATAGTAATTTGGCCTCAGTTGAAAAATAAAGCAGTTGAACAGATTTGTGTGGGTCTGTTTAATATCACCCAGCCTTGATTACTGTTACTCTAAGTAAATAGTTAACATCATACTTTTCATATATAAAGCCAACAGCAGGTGATCTATATAAACAGATGCCCTCTCCTCACCAAGGTTTTTCTGTCTCTATGCTGGGGGTTTTCCCCCAGAGGCACTGATCCCTTTATCCAAAATACATCCACAGGCCCACTATTATTAATCTCCCTATTAAATGCCGGTGGAAGTTGGCTTTGCTGACACAAATTGGCACAGAGAAACTGGAGGTTCAGTTAAAGTTAATTCATATTATCACTTTAATTTTCTGCTTACCCAGCTTATTGTTTAAAAAATTCTCTTCCAAGTATTAAGTGTAATATTTGTATGTATTATTCACAATTGTATACATGATGAAAGTGAGGAGAGTTTTTACCCTCCTATTACTCTCTAAAGTTATTTAGAGTATGAATAACTAGCTTATCAAGATACTTAGACTTTTATAATTTTATTTAATTCTGGGTTTCACACTAGTGAGAAATGTCCTGGCAGGCATTTCAAAAATACCCATAAACTGTCACCAGGAGCTGTACTGGAATTAGACCATCTTCATGGAGCCATGGGACACCCCAGTCTCCCACTCACAGAAGGCTGAACCTATAACCGGTTTCTTCACCAGCCAGGCAGGAGGCTAACTGGCCTGTACAGTTCCATAATTTCTCAATTGTCTTATCAAACCTACAATTTGCTGACTTTGTGGATCTGATGTGAAGACTGATTTTTGCTGCCTTATCCTTCTTCTTGATCTTACAGTGAGATAATAAAGAGAATCAGCTCATGTCAAACTCCTGCTTAAAATCTTCCACTGACCTCAAAATAAAGTCCATCATCCCAGCATGTCACACAAGCTCCCAGGCCGTCCAGCCTCTCGGGTCCCTTCTCCAACCCTGCTTCTCAGTCTTGCACCACGATATTTCACTTCCAACACTGCCATATTCTCACTTGGCGCAGGGCCTTTGCATATGCTGTTACCCTTCAAGCTTGGCTCAGGATAAATCGTACCTGAGTTCTCCGTGACTTGTCACAGTCATCTAGGGGTCTCACTGTATTACTCTCTTCTACAGGAAATCTTACCTGTGTTGTCAATTCCCTATTAACTTGTCTTTCTCCCTCATGAGACTAAAGACAGATTGTGCCAGGAATATTGCAGGAGCTTAAGAAATGTTTCTTAAATAAATACACTTATTAATTCATATAAGAGATACTTCTTGAACACCTGTAAAGTGCCAGATACTGTTTTCTACATGGGGATATAGCACTTTGGGCTTCCCAGGTGACTCAGCAATAAAGAATCCTCCTGCAACCCAGGAGATTAATATTTGATGCCTAAGTGAGAAAAACCCCCTGGAGAAGGAAACGGCAACCTGCTCTAGTATTCTCACCTGGAAAGTCCCATGGGCAGAGGAACCTGCTGGTTACAGTCCATGGGGTCACAAGAGTTGGACACGACTTAGCAACTAAACCACCGCCATCAGATAGCAGTTTGCAAGGCAGGCAAAAAAATCCCTTCCTTCTTGGACCTTACAGTAAAATAAAGGAAGGAGACAATAAATAAGTACTTGATAAAATTTTAGGTGGTGATAAGGTATATGAGGAAAATCAAAGCAGAGTGAATGGGTGAATGAATGAATGAAGAATTTGGAGTTAGAAATCAGGTCATTCAGACTACTGCCATAGAAGTCAATTGTATTGCTATAAATTCAAACTTGAAATTGCATGAATTTATTTTTCATTTGTACACATTTTACAAATATGTACAGATTGTCTTCTAGATGACTAGGTCTAGGATACAGCCTAGCCATTGCTCTAGGTCTAGAATACAGCAGGACACAGCAATTTTTATTTCTGTCCTTATAGAGCTTTTATGTGAGTGTCAATGAGTAAATATATAATATTATCAGAGGCTGGTAAGTGCTTTGAGGAAATAAAGCAAATTAAAAGGCAAAGAAGGCTTCCCTGGTGGTCCAGTAGTTAAGAATCCACCTGCCAATGCAGGGGACACGGGTTTGATCCTGACCTGGGAAGATGCCACATGCTGTGGGGCAACTAAGCCCATATGCCACAACTACTGAAGCCTGTGCACCCTAGAACCCATGTTCCACAAAGGAATTTTTGAGTGCATATGGTGGGGTGGGGTGAGTAATTGATATTTTAAATTATCAAGGAAGCCTTGAGGGAGGAGCCAAGATGGCGGAGGAGTAGGACCGGGAGACCACTTTCTCTCCTACAAATTCATCAAAAGAATAACCGAATGCAGAGCAAACTTCACAAAACAACTTCTGATCGCTAGCTGAGGTCATCAGGCGCCCAGAAAAGCAGACCATTGTCTTCGAAAGGAGGTAGGACAAAATATAAAAGATAAAAAGTGAGACAAAAGAGCTAAGGACGGAGACCCGTCCCGGGAAGGGAGTCTTAGGCGGCCTTGCTTGGGCTAGGGTCCGGGCCTGAGTGCCCTGAGGACAATCGGGGGGAGCTTCTGTGAGGTGCCAACTTGAACTGTGGGAGACCAAAGGAGAGAGAGAAAATTGACCGGCCGGAACACACTGCCGGCCGTTCGCAGAACAAAGGGACGGAGAAAGTCCCAAGAAGAGGTCGCAGGCTGCGGACCCGCCCAGCCCCGCCGGAGGCAGGAGGCAGGGGGGAGGGGAAGGTCGCGGCGAGACACAGGGCGCAAGCACCCGACCGGCGCGGGCGGGGACTGGGGCCGGGGACGCGGAGGGCGGAAGGCGCGCGCACCCGACTGGCGCCAGCGGAAACTGAGACTGGGTCCGCGGAAGGGAGTGAGTGCGCCACACCTGGGGATAGTGCGCCCATCAAGCCCCTCGCTGCCTGGACCGCTCTGACGGGGAAGGCACAGAGAGCAGGCGCAGCTTTTCCTCCCGCGCTTTTGTGTAACACCCGAGGGCTGGAACCTCGCGCAGCGCGGGGCGCGCTCCATATAGAACAGCCGGGAGCCTGAGCAGCGCAGACGGAGAAAGCAGCGTCAGCCCCTCCCGGCAGCGCCAGCCCGCCCCCGCAGGGCCAGCCCCTCCCCGCAGCGTCAGCCCCGCCCCGCAGCGCCAGCCCATCCCCGCAGCGTCAGCCCCTCCCCGCAGCGTCAGCCCCGCCCCGCAGCGTCAGCCCCGCCCCGCAGCGTCAGCCCCTCCCAGCAGCGCAACGGAACTAGCTACCTGAATAAGAGTCCACCTCCGCCCGCCTGTGTCAGGGCGGAAATGAGGCTCTGAAGAGACCGGCAAACAGAAGCCAAATAAACAAAGGGAACCGCTTCAGAAGGGACTGGTGCAACAGATTAAAATCCCTGTAGAAAACACCGACTTCACGGAAGGGCCCTGTAGATATCGAGAAGTGTAAGCTGGAACGAGGAGCTATCTGAAACTGAGCCGAACCCACACTGACCGCAACAGCTCCAGAGAAATTCCTAGACATATTTTTACTTTTTTTTTTATTTTTCTGTTCTTTCTAAGTAAGGAAAAAAAAAAAAAAATTTTTTTTCTTTTTATATTTTTCTTTTTTATTTTTTCTCTTTTATTTTCCTTTAAAATTCCCTATTACTCCCCCATTACTCCTTAACTTTCATTTTCATAGATTTTTACGATTTTTTTAATTAGGGGAAAAAAAAAAT
Organism: Cervus canadensis; assembly: GCF_019320065.1. Taxonomy (NCBI): domain Eukaryota; kingdom Metazoa; phylum Chordata; class Mammalia; order Artiodactyla; family Cervidae; genus Cervus; species Cervus canadensis. Next base: position 80,092,733 of record NC_057392.1, read on the forward strand.
TTTTTTTTCTTTCTTTTCTTTTTTCTTTTTCTTCTTTTTTTTCTTTCCTTTTTCTCTTCTATTTTCTTTTTCTCTTCTTTTTAAAGTCCTCTAGTACTCCTCTACTACTCTTCATTTTCATCTTCACTACACTATAACCTTACAAAAAAAAAAAAAGAGAAGCCCTATCTTTAAACCGAAGATTATTCCCTCCCAATCTTGACTCTCTGTTTTCTACCTCAGAACACCTCTATTTCCTCTTTTCCCCTTCTCTTCCCCATCCAATTCTGTGAATCCTTGTAGGTGTCTGAGATACGAGAACACTCTGGGAACAGACAGCTGCGTAGATCTGTCTCTCTCCTCTTGAGTGCCCCCTTTTCTCCTCCTACTCATCTCTATCTCCCTCCTCCCTTTTCTCCTGTTCATGTAACTCTGTGAACCTCTCTGGGTGTCCCTAACGGGGGAGAATCTTTTTGCCATTAACCTAGAAGTTTAATTATCAGAGCTGTATAGTTGGAGAAGTCCTGAGACTACAGGAAGAATAAAACTGAAATCCAGAGGCAGGAAACTTAAGCCCAAAACCTGAGAACACCAGAAAACTCCTGACTACATGGAACTTTAAGTGATAAGTGACCGTCCAAAAGCCTCCATACCTACACTGAAACCAACCACCACCCAAGAGCCAATAAGTTTTAGAGCAAGACATACCACGCAAATTCTCCAGCAACACAGGAACATAGCCCTGAATGTCAACATACAGGCTACCCAAGGTCACACCTAACACATAGACCCAACTCAAAACTCATTACTGGGCACTCCATTGCTCTCCAAAGAGAAGAAATCAAGTTCCACGCACCAGTACATTGACGCAAGCTTCCCTAACCAGGAAACCTTGACAAGCCAAACGTCCAACCCCACCCACTGGGTAAATCCTCCACAATAAAAAGGAACCACAGACCTCCAGAATACAGAAAGTCCACTCCAGACACAGCAATCTAAACAAGATGAAAAGGAAAAGAAATACCCAACAGGTAAAGGAACAAGAAAAATGCCCACCAAGTCAAACAAAAGAGGAGGAGATAGGGAAAAAAAAAAGAATTTAGAATAATGAAAATAAAAATGATCAAAAATCTTGAAAACAAAATGGAGTTACAGATAAATAGCCTGGAGACAAAGATTGAGAAGATGCAAGAAATGTTTAATAAAGACCTAGAAGAAATAAAAAAGAGTCAATTAAAATGAATAATGCAATGAATGAGATCAAAAACACTCTGTAGGGAACCAAGAGTAGAATAACAGAGACAGAAGATAGGATAAGTGAGGTAGAAGATAAAATGGTGGAAATAAATGAAGCAGAGAGGAAAAAAGAAAAAAGAATCAAAAGAAATGAGGACAACCTCAGGGACCTCTGGGACAATGTGAAACACCCCAACATTCGAATTATAGGAGTCCCAGAAGAAGAAGACAAAAAGAAGGCCATGAGAAAATACTCGAGGAGATAATAGCTGAAAACTTCCCTAAAATGGGAAGGAAATAGCCACCCAAGTCCAAGAAACCCAGAGAGTCCCAAACAGGATAAACCCAAGGCGAAACACCCCAAGACACATATTAATCAAATTAACAAAGATCAAACACAAAGAACAAATATTAAAAGCAGCAAGGGAGAAACAACAAATAACACACAAAGGGATTCCCATAAGGATAACAACTGATCTATCAATAGAAACCCTCCAGGCCAGAAGGGAATGGCAGGACGTACTGAAAGTAATGAAAGAGAATAACCTACAACCTAGATTACTGTATCCAGCAAGGCTCTCATTCAGATATGAAGGAGAATTCAAAAGCTTTACAGATAAGCAAAAGCTGAGAGAATTCAGCACCACCAAACCAGCTCTTCAACAAATGCTAAAGGATCTTCTCTAGACAGGAAATGCAGAAAGGTTGTATAAACGTGAACCCAAAACAACAAAGTAAATGGCAACGGGACCACACCTATCAATAATTACCCTAAATGTAAATGGGTTGAATGCTCCAACCAAAAGACAAAGATTGGCTGGATGGATACAAAAACAAGACCCCTATATATGCTGTCTACAAGAGACCCACCTCAAAACAAGAGACACATACAGACTAAAAGTGAAGGGCTGGAAAAAAATATTTCACGCAAACGGAGACCAAAAGAAAGCAGGAGTCGCAATACTCATATCAGATAAAATAGACTTTCACATAAAGGATGTGAAAAGAGACAAAGAAGGACACTACATAATAATCAAAGGATCAATCCAAGAATAAGATATAACAATTATAAATATATATGCACCCAACATAGGAGCACCGCAATATGTACGGCAAACACTAACGAGTATGAAAGAGGAAATTAATAGTAACACAATAATAGTGGGAGACTTTAATACCCCACTCACAACTATGGATAGATCAACTAAACAGGAAATTAACAAGGAAACACAAACCTTAAATGACACAATGGACCAGCTAGACCTAATTGATATCTATAGGACATTTCACCCCAAAACAATCAACTTCACCTTTTTCTCAAGTGCACACGGAACATTCTCCAGAAATACGATCACAATCCTGGGCCATAATGCTGGTCTTTGGAAAATTCAGAAAAAATTGTAAAATCATTCCAGTCATTCTTTTCTGACCACAAGTGCCTGTAAGATTAGATCTCATTATCAGAAAAAAAATTGTTAAAAAAATTCAACATATGGAGGCTAAATAACACGCTTCTGAATAACCAACAAATCATAAGAAGAAATCAAAAAAGAAATCAAAATATGTATAGAAAATGAATAAAATGAAAACACAACAACCCAAAACCTATGGGAACACTGTAAAAGCAGTGCTAAGGGGAAGGTTCATAGCATTACAGGCTTACCATCAGAAAACAAGAAAAAACGCAAATAAATAACCTAATTCTACACTAAGCAATTAGAGAAGGAAGAAATGGAAGAACCTCGCAGGTTTAGCAGAAGGAAAGAAAATCTTAAAAATCAAGGGCAGAATAATGCAAAGAAACTAAATAGACCATAGCAAAAATAAACAAAGCTAAAAGCTGGTTTTTTGAAAAAATAAACAAAATTGACAAACCATTAGCAAGACTCATTAAGAAACAAAGGGAGAAGAACCAAATTAACAAAAATTAGAAATGAAAATGGAGAGATCACAACAGACAACACGGAAATACAAAGGATCATAAGAGACTACTACCAGCAGCTCTATGCCAATAAAATGGACAACTTGGATGAAATGGACAAATTCTTAGAAAAGTATAACTTTCCAAAACTGAACCAGGAAGAAATAGAAGATCTTAACAGACCATCACAAGCAAGGAAATCGAAACTGTAATCAAAAATCTTCCAGCAAAGCAAAAGCCCAGGACCAGATGGCTTCACAGCTGAAATTCTATCCTACCAAAAATTTAGAGAAGAGCTAACCCTATCTTACTCAAACTCTTTCCAGAAAATTGCAGAAGAAGGTAAACTTCAAAACTCATTCTATGAGGCCACCATCACCCTAATTCCAAAACCTGACAAAGATGCCACAAAAAAAGAAAACTACAGGCCAATATCACTGATGAACATAGATGCAAAAATCCTTAACAAAATTCTAGCAAACAGAATCCAGCAACATATTAAAAACATCATACACCATGACCAAGTAGGCTTTATCCCAGGAATGCAGGATTCTTTAATATCTGCAAATCAATCAATGTAATACACATATTAACAAAATTGAAAGATAAAAACCATATGATTACTCAATAGATGCAGAAGAAAGCCTTTGACAAAATTCAACACTCATTTTAGATTACTCTCCAAAAACAGGAATAGAAAGGAAAACATACCTCAACATAATAAAAGCTATATATGACAAAGCCACAGCAAGCATCACCCTCAATGGTGAAAAATTGAAGGCATTTCCCCTGAAATCAGGAACAAGACAAGGGTGCCCACTCTCACCACTACTATTCAACATAGTGTTGGAAGTTCTGGCCACAGCAATCAGAGCAGAAAAAGAAGGAAAAGGAATCCAGATAGGAAAAGAAGAAGTGAAACTCTCGCTGTTTGCAGATGACATGATCCTCTACATAGAAAACCCTAAAGACTCTTCCAGAAAATTACTAGAGCTAATCAATGAATATAGTAAAGTTGCAGGATATAAAATTATCACACAGAAATCCCTTGCATTCCTATATACTAACAATGAAAAAACAGAAGAGAAATTAAAGGAAACATACCATTCACCCATTGCAACAAAAGAATAAAATACTTAGGAGTATATCTACCTAAAGAAACAAAGGACCTATACATAGAAAACTATAAAACACTGATGAAAGAAATCAAAGAGGACACAAACAGATGGAGGAACATACCGTGTTCATGGATTGGAAGAATCAATATTGTCAAAATGGCTATTCTACCCAAAGCAATCTATAGATTCAATGCAATCCCTATCAAGCTACCAACGGTATTTTTCACAGAACTAGAACAAATAA